>NC_069504.1:631663846-631963846 GCF_027579735.1 Bombina bombina
GAATATCACAGACAGGATATAAGACAGAGGAGTGGTCACAATGGGTCAAATCTGCGGTGAAGTGGTATAAACATATTTAAACAGTTCATAGAATGTCTTATGAATTATGATAGCATTCTGGGAAGTGTAAGGAACAAAGTATGGAGTTCTCTAAGGGCTCAATCCCAGATGCATAGGATGGTCTAGAAAGCAGAATAATACCAAAAAAAACTCTTATCAGTGAGCTCAATAAAATATCAGAAAAAACATGTTGAACAGACATAAGTAGAAGAGAAAAAAAAAGAGCTGTACATTAAGAAGCGCATATTTGCAACATGTTACTCAACTGTTCATTAGGGGTATATACATTAATGAATTGAGTATCAGACCTCACAGCCGTCCTCTGGGTGGTGGGTGTAAGGTCAAAGTCCCAAAGGTGGGTCTCCTTTGTGGGATAAAGAGTCTTACCCAATGCCAAGCTTAATGTAGCAATCAGGAAGAGATCGGGTGGAAATGGTGCAGATCGCTCTCAGGCAAACACCTTCCGTTTTGGGTGAGGGGAATAGACCTTGAAGTCGCCGGTGCCAGAGCCAGGATCCAGGGGATTTAACAGGCAAGGATAAGTTAAGTCGGGGTATCAGAGTGCCGGTCACATTACAGCTAGTTAATAACCGGAGGCACCGCAGCTCCCTAACTGGGCTTATTATCAGTGTTGGCTCCCTCATTGAAAGATTGGGAGGTTTTAGGACCCCAGGTCTTGGCAGTTTGCTCAGCGGTGTAGTGAGCATCGCCGATGCTTCTTGGGTATTACCTTCATTAGATGTGTCTTTCCCTTGTGCATATGCAAAACTCACAGTATCAGGGGTGGTGAGGCTGTCTTCAGGGATCTCTGAGGCGTCTTCCGGTAATCCATATGTAGCATTGCAGACAGACCTTATTTCTTGGGTTAGCATGTGGTTATGAGAGTCGAGTCTGCTAATTAATGCCAAAATAGCACTGAGGGCCTGATTCTCCATTATGGGTAAAGGAGACATTGAGGATGTCTAGATGTCGAGAATCCGAGCTGCGCAGAGTTTTCCCCAGTCAAGGGTCAGGTTCCGTGTCTCAATTACGCGGGAGTTCAGCTTGTTTTGTAGCAGAGTATCTTTGTGGCTCTCCGATCAGCTAATTAGCTATAATAGCCCTCAAGGGTCATGTGGAGAGGGTGTTAAATCCTTCACTATGCCTTCATGTGAATAGTAGCCGGCTGTGCTCAATTCGGCATTCACTCTGAGTCCCACATGGCCCGGAAAATGGCCGCTTCACAGCAGAGTCTTTAGTGAGTTGTGGCGATTAAAAGATAAGTAGCTCTAATCCTCTTATGTAAGTCCCTACAGCACTGATCCCTCGGCCAAAAGTCAAGATTTAGTAATATATGAGGCAACCCTGAGCGGTTTTGCTATCAATTTTATATATTGTGAGAGCGGAGCTCTCTCAGTGTGTGACCGCTCAGGTGCCTGGCTTGCTCCGCCCCCATGAATTGTAATTTTAAACAGCATTGTATATAGTACTGCTATACATCATGGTTTGTTTAAATGTTATAATGTTTTATAGGGGTAAAGATTATCCTAAGGGTAAAATATCATAGGTAGAAGGATTCAAATAGAAATGTGACTAAAATATATATGTTTGTAAACTATATTTCAATAATTGCTTGTTAAATCGCATTAAACATTTCATGTCTTAAATTTAGTGATAAAAAAACATACCATAGTTTTCTGGAATTTGCTTAAATCATTTTATGCATTGTGCAATTATTTTCGTTAATTCTTCATACCACATTTTCCACGTATTTATATCTACAATCAATGCTAGGGTATATGAGGGAAACGGTTTTAATGAAATACAAAAATTTAAGGAAAATTAAACAAATTTTTATTTTTTTTACATGTGAATGAGCAATAATTAGGCACGTTAAAATATATGTCATGAAAAAAGTTAAAGGGACAGTCTAGTCAAAATTAAACTTTTATAATTCAGATAGGGCATGCAATTATAAACAGCTTTCCAATTTACTTTGTTCCCATGGTGGTATTTTTAAAAAAGCTAAACCTAGGTAAGCTCAAACTGATTTCTAAACCGTTGAAAACCGCCTCTTAGCTCAGAGCATTTTGAAAGTTTTTCACAGTTAGACTGTGCTAGTTCACGTGTGCCATATATAACATTGTACTCACTCCTGTGGAGTTACTTAGTAGTCTGCACTGATTGGCTAAACTGCATGTCTGTCAGAAGCACTGAGATTAAGGGGCAGTCTGTAGAGGCTTAGATACAAGGTAATCACAGAGGTAAAACATATATTAATATAACTGTGCTGGTTATGCAAAACTGGGAAATGGATAATAAAGAGCTAATCTATCTTTTTAAACAATAAATATTCTGGTGTAGATTGTCTCTTTAAGTTAAAGCTGCTTAAGCAGCTATTTAAACTACACGGATATGCACAATTGATACTGGAGATTTAGTTGCTTAAATGCTATTAGGATAATAAACATACATACATACATTGGAGCTCTTTCCAGTCAAACATTGTGTCATATACCATAATCCTTTAACCATTATAAATAATTTGTATTAATATTGCACTGTTATTTTTGTAATACATAGTATATATATGAGTGTAATATTTTATTTACATATGTTTTGGAGGTATTTTGAGAATAGTTTTTTTTTAACCCTTACAGTTTATGCTATTTTTCAAGTCATGATAATTCTTCTAGTGCAACCTTTTACTTTCAACTTGTAATATGCACACTAGTTAGCACAGTGTCCCTTTAACATCTCTTCAAAACCCAAGCTCTATCTTAGCTTATTAGTGTAAAAGGATTCTTGCAAATAATTTGCTTAAATAAATGTACATTCCAACCATATTAGTGTGTAAACACACATACATTATAATTGTTATATAGGCTTCCCATGAAAGCATATGCTTGGATAATCTTTTTCCACTTTGAATAATGGCCAACTGATTTGAGAACTGCTCTCCAAATGCCAAGCTCCCTCTACTGCCCAGGAGTCAACTTTAACACGGATGGATAATTTCTTGTAATATTGTCAGCTTGGCTACTTCACAGCAGAATTTAGCAATTAAACTCACAGGTGGTCATAACCACACCCACAACAGTCATCTGTGTGATGTACAAAAGGAAATCTCTTTGCACAACTTATAGTAGCCATCTCTGTTCCTAAAGTAAAATTATACTTAGTCTGAAGTCCTATTACATTTAACCTTTATATTAACAATAATTATATTGAAAAGTGGCTAAATGGAATTCTGTCATGAAACATGATTTAGAGAGCATAAGTCTAAGCCAGTAATTAGGGGTGGTGTTAAGTGCTAATTAGAAATGATCTGCCCTTCCTTCTAAATATTGTAATTAGCCTGTCTGAAGAAATGACTCACAAGGTTATAATACTCTAAATGAAGGAAATTATTTCTCTCATGGTCATAAAATGAACAGCTTAATGTTTGCTGATTATTTTTTCTATAAATATCTGATACCTGAAACAGTCCAAGTGATCTGGCAGTTATCAAGCCCTTATTAGCTCATAATTAGTTATCTATCTTAAAGATGCACACAATACAATGTACAGTTAAATGTTCTACATTCTGTGAATATAAAGGACATTATGGGAAAACTGTGGGGACTTAAAAAGTGTCAAAAGTTTGAAAACCTAATATTAATAAGTAGAAAAGCAGTACACATGCTATCTACTTTCTATGAATATACAGGGCATGATGGGAAAACTGTTGAGACTTAAACAGAGTCAAAAGTTTGACAACCTAATATTAATAAGTAGAAAAGCAGTTCTCATCTGCTATTTAGGAGATATACATTTGGATTTTTTTATGTCAGGTTTGTATTTTATATATTTGCATTTTATATATTTTATGAATTGTAAGGGAGAGACAATTAATATTTGTATTTGATATATTTTATGAATTGTAAGGGAGAAACAATTGGCAATTCCTCACAAAGCATAGATACACAGTGTGTATACATATATTCAGTATATACACATAATTAGCACATATATCCCTTTAAGGAAATGCCTTTAAGAATTAGGTTAAACTGTTTCACATGTATTTCTGCTTTCATTGTTTTCCTCTGCTGACTTCCCAGTGAGCAGCGTCTTATCTAGAAAAGTGGTGGTGGTGGGGGGGGGGATCTCATTCCAATGGATGCACTGTTTGCAAGATCTTTCCTGTAAGAATCTTGCTCTTTGGTACAATTTATTTTGAAAAACAGCTTCTGTTAACTAACACATTACTATGAAATATGATTGACATAATATTGGAAATGCCTGTTACACAAACTCTAACTGTTAGATTTTCTAAGTGGGGGGAAAGCAGTCTAGATCGAGGGGTACATTGTTCTGGCGACATCAGAGAAAGAACACCTGTCCCCTCTGCAGCGTGATGATGTTATACCTGATCATTGCTATTCTGCTGTCTACCCTTGTACGGAGATATTAATGCCTTATCTGAAATCTGAAGACAAGTAAACATTCATAGTTTAATTATTATCTTGCTTGTAAGCTGAATAGTGAGTTATATGATTGCAATAAGTCCATAATAAACTGCTATTATTACACTGCATTCTTGTGTCAGTCTCCATTTTATCAGTGCTGATGAAACTCTGGTACCAGTAGTGCGGGGTCACTAGTGTGATAAACTGGATGCTTATGATCTTGATTTTGATTGGCTTTTAGGTGGTTTATTACTGTCTATAATATGTCTTGTTTTACTTGTGGTCTGTTTGGAAAGAAGCAATTGGTGCAAGCAGATTCTCCTGTCCCAAATTGGCTAGTTGCTAGACCCAGACCCTGGTATAGCTTTGGAAGTGAGATTGGCAGACACAATGCACCAATTGCACTAGAAATAAATTAGTTGTTAGGGGACACGATGCAGCTAGATACACTGCTTCTTTGTCAGTGTTTGAGACCCATTAGCGAGACATAACATGTATATTCTAGAAAACTATAAAAATGATCATAACTCTGATTTCTATTTTTTACTTTGTAAGCCTTAGGTACAAAAGATTTAAGATTATATTTGTGAAAGCATAAATGCAACTAAGCGCCAATAGGGGTTCATAGTGTAAAGAGGCAGTTTACGATGATGGGGTGGCAGTTTAGTGGTTTGTAGTGTAGTTTGGTGCAAACATTTCATCCAGACAAACTCTTTATGCAACCTGAAAGTTTGAGTGTTAAATGCGATTGCGTTCACATGGTCGCATTTACTTTCAACTTGTAAAACGAGCGCATATTACAAATTTGTGGTAATTTAAACAGCACTCCACTTGTAATATAGATTTGAGCGTAAAGGACAACGCAATCTCGCTATCGCGTTTATGCTCCTAGCACTAAATATAGCACTCCACTTGTAATCTGGCTCAAAATTAGCTCATCTAATCAAATAAAAGTAAAAATACATTTTGCTAACTTTTTTTTTTCTTATTTTTAACATATTGTTACAATTCATGTTTCTTGAGTCTGTGACATGATGGCGTGATCATGTTTCCTTTGTTCTAAGGGATCTAAAGAATGAAAAATTATGTCTTGTTTAAAAAAAAAATGGGATTGTACCTCCTAAGACGTGGTAGGTACCAGAAAGTCATAATCCACAAATAACTTACAGTTTTGGTCCTATTTTGTGGGTTTGGGGTTTAGAAAAAACATTTATCACTATTACACTATTACTATATAATAAGGCCACTCATTTAGAAAATGAAATGCACCTCAATTTATATAAGAAATATTTATAGCTCTTAAGTTATCATCACAGCAATAACTATTATTTAACAGCAACCCTTAAGGGTAGATTTATTAAATGCCGGGCGGACATGATTTGCTGTAGCGAATCATGTCCGCCCGACATTGCTAAATGCCGACAGTATACGTTGTCAGCATTTAACATTGCACAAGCATTTCTTGTGAAATGCTTGTGCAATGCTCCCCCTTGCACATTCACGGCCAATCGCCCACTAGCAGGGGGTGTCAATCATCCCGCTGCTTCTTAACTTATGACTCTGGCGAGCCAGAAATTTCGGGGGTAGAATGCAGCATCGGCTGCTTGTTAAATCTACCCGCTAGTCTCATTGTGCTTTGCTGTGGCAAAACTCATAGTTTCTTGTTTCTCTCAGAAAATATAAATATGAATTTAAATGTAAAATAAATGAGTGAATTTGGTATTATGTCTTAAAATAGGTTATTTTTTATATTTTTATATAGGATATGTAGGATTTTTTGTTAGTTTTTTTGTTTTTTTTTGTGTCTGCATAATATTATAATAATTATTATCATTATTACTGTTGCCACTATTACTGCTATTACTAATAAATTAAATGAGTATGGATATAGGTATGGGCACACATTTGTGAAATAAAAATTGTGTAATTGTAACATGTATGTAATATACTATTTTAATAGTTACATATGTTTCCTATTTATTGTATACCAATAGTAATAGCAGGAGGTATTAAAATAGTTTTCAATTACAATTTTTTTTGGAAAACATATTTTAAAATGTGGAGCTTTGGGATGGTAAAAAGAATCTACAGAAAATGAATCAAATAATAATTATGTATAACAACTTTTTGCCATTCTCTTATGCTTTTCCTAAATCATATTATTTGTGTGGGTAACTCCCCAGAATAAGCAATATAATTCATATTTAAATGTAAAAAAAAGCAAAGACTAAAAATATCCACACACAGTGCTACGACATACCTCAGCAGTGCACGTGTTAAAAATAATGTGAAGCTTTAATGTACCCCAAGCTATGAAAGTGCAACTGAGTAGTTAAAAAGTCTGTTTCTGACATTAAAAGGGATTTGTTTTTTTCACAAATAACTCTGAAATGTTCTTTTAACCAACAATAGGACAACATTTCAAAGTCTACCTGCTCCCTGTAGGACTCATACATGTTTAAAAGATGACACAGCAGTGGATGCCTATTGCCAACTGCAGAGTCAACCTATTGTGTTTTATGTATTAGTAATTTGCTTCAGGCTATCTTTAGGGTAGTTGTCAGTCTGTTTAGAATTTGGTGCTCTTGAAGTGGACATCAAGGTGTGAATTTATAGCAGATTCTAAATTTGATCTTCTTTGTGGTATTACTAATAACATTTATTTTAAAATGTATTTGGATCAGGCCATACTATTGGAATTGCAATATCCCGGTATATATATTGAAGGAGAATAGTTTTAAATATATAAAAATGTTATTTAAAATATTATTTGCCTCATGTATAAATGTAAAGATAGTTTTCAGATTGAAAACAAATGCCTAGATTACGAGTTTTGTCGGTAATGGTGTGCGGTACTAACGAGCAGTTTTCCCTCACCGCTCACCTACAGACAACGCTGGTATTATGGGTTTTTACAAACCCGGCGTGAGCAGAGAGCAAAATTTAGCTCCACATCTCACCTCAATACCAGCCCTGCTTACGGTAGCGGTGAGCTGGCTGAACGTGCTTGTGCACGATTTCCCCATAGGAATCAATGGGGGAGAGCCGGCTGAATAAAACCCTAACACCTGCAAAAAAGCAGCGTAAAGCTCTTAACGCAGCCCTATTAATTCCTATGAGGAAATAAAAGTTATGTCTACACCTAACACCCTAACATGAACCAAAAGTCTAAACACCCCTAATCTTACACTTACTAACCCCTAATCTGCTGCCCCCGACATCACTGATACCTGCATTTTATTATTAACCCCTAATCTTCCGCTCCGGACACCGCCACCACCTACATTATACTTATAACCCCTAATCTGCCGCCCCCAACATCGCCGAACCCTACATTATATTTATTAACCCCTACTCTGTCGCCCCCAACGCCACCACAACCTAACTACATTTATTAACCCCTAATCTGCCGCCCACAATGTCGCCACCACTATAATAAAGTTTTTAAACCCTAAACCTAAGTCTAACCCTACCCCTAACACCACCTAACTAAAATATAATTTAAATAAATCTAAATAAAATTACTACAAAAAAACTAAAGTTTTCCTATTTAAAACTAAATACTTACCTATAAAATAAACCCTAAGATAGCTAAAATATAACTAATAGTTACATTTCAGCTAGCTTAGGATTTATTTTTATTTTACAGGCATCTTTGTATTTATTTTAACTAGGTACAATAGCTATTAAATAGTCATTAACTATTTAATAGCTACCTAGTTAAAATAAAGACAGATTTACCTGTAAAATAAAACCTAACCTAAGTAACAATTACATCTAACACTACACTATAATTAAAATAATTTCCTAAATTAACTACAATTAAATACAATTAAATACGATCTAAAATACGAAAAAAAAAACACTAAATTACAGAAAATAATAAAATAATTAGAATTAGAATTCTATCAGCCAATCAGAATTAAGGTAGAAAAAATCCTATTGGCATAGGATTGAGCTCACATTCTATTGGCTGATCCAATCAGCCAATAGAATGCCAGCTCAATCCTATTGGCTGATTGAATCAGCCAATAGGATTGAACTTCAATCCTATTGGCTGATTGGATCAGCCAATAGAATGTGAGCTCAATCCTATGCCAATAGGATTTTTTCTACCTTAATTCCGATTGGCTGATAGAATTCTATCAGCCAATCGGAATTGAAGGGACGCCATCTTGGATGACGTCATTTAAAGGAACCTTCATTCTTCAGTTGGACATCGTTTGAAGAGGATGCTCTGCATCGGATGTGTTGAAGATGGAGCCGCTCCGTGCCGGATGGATGAAGATAGAAGATGCCGCCTGGATTAAGACTTCTGCCCATCTGGAGGACCTCTTCTTCCCGGCTTGGATGAAGACTTCTGCCCGTCTGGAGGACCACTTCACCCGGCTTCGTTGAGGACTTCGTCCCGGTTGGATGAAGACTTCTCAAGGTAGGGTGATCTTCAAGGGGTTAGTGTTAGGTTTTATTAAGGGAGTATTGGGTGAGTTTTAGTAGGGTTGGGCGTGTGGGTGGTAGGTTTTAATGTTGGGGGGTATTGTACTTTTTTACAGGTAAAAAAGCTGATTACTTTGGGGCAATGCCCCACAAAAGGCCCTTTTAAGGGCTATTTGTAATTTAGTATAGGCTAGGGCTTTTTAATTTTGGGGGGCTTTTTTATTTTATTAGGTGGATTAGATTAGGTGTAATTAGTTTAAAAAAACGTGTAATTAGTTTATTATTTTCTGTAATTTAGTGGGGGGTTTTTCCGTACTTTAGATAATTGTATTTTATTGTATTTAATTGTATTTAGTTTAGGGAATTTATTTAATTGTAGTGTAGTGTTAGGTGTAATTGTAACTTAGGTTAGTTTTTATTTTACAGGTAAATTTGACTTTATTTTAACTAGGTAGCTATTAAATAGTTAATAACTATTTAATAACTATTCTACCTAGTTAAAATAAATACAAAGTTGCCTGTAAAATAAAAATAAATCCTAAGCTAGCTACAATGTAACTATTAGTTATATTGTAGCTATCTTAGGGTTTATTTTATAGGTAAGTATTTAGTTTAAAATAGGAATAATTTAGTTAATTGTAGTTATTTTATTTAGATTTATTTAAATTATATTTAAGTTAAGGGGGGTTAGGGTTAGGGTTAGACTTAGATTTAGGGGTTAATACATTTAATATAGTTTCAGCGACGTTGGGGGCGGCAGATTAGGGGTTAATAAATGTAGGTAAGTGGCGGCGATGTTAGATACGGCAGATTAGGGGTTAATAAAATTTAACTAGTGTTTGCGATGTGGGAGTGCGGCGGTTTAGGGGTTAATATATTTTTTATAGTGTCGGCGATGTCCGGTTCGGCAGATTAGGGGTTAAACATTTTATTTTAGTGTTTACGATGTGGGGGGGCCTCGGTTTAGGGGTTGATAGGTAGTTATGGGTGTTAGTGTACTTTTTAGCAGTTTAGTTAAGAGTTTTATGCTATGGCATTTGCCCATAAAACTCTTAACTACTGACTTTTAAATGCGATATAATTATAATTTATATTGTAGCTATATTAGGATTTATTTTACAGGTAAGTATTTATCTTTAAATAGGAATAATTTATTTAATAAGAGTTAATTAATTTTGTTAGATGTAAATTATATTTAATTTAGGGGGGTGTTAGTGTTAGGGTTAGACTTAGCTTTAGGGGTTAATACATTTATTAGAGTAGCGGTGAGCTCCAGTCGGCAGATTAGGGGTTAATAATTGAAGTTAGGTGTCGGCGATGTTAGGGAGGGCAGATTAGGGGTTAATACTATTTATTATAGGGTTAGTGAGGCGGATTAGGGGTTAATAACTTTATTATAGTAGCGCTCAGGTCCTCTCGGCAGATTAGGGGTTAATAAGTGTAGGCAGGTGGAGGCGACGTTGTGGGGGGCAGATTAGGGGTTAATAAATATAATATAGGGGTCGGCGGTGTTAGGGGCAGCAGATTAGGGGTACATAGGGATAATGTAAGTAGCGGCGGTTTACGGAGCGGCAGATTAGAGGTTAAAAATAAAATGCAGGTGTAAGCGATAGTGGGGGCGGCAGATTAGGGGTTAATAAGTGTAAGGTTAGGGGTGTTTAGACTCGGGGTACATGTTAGAGTGTTAGGTGCAGACGTAGGAAGTGTTTCCCCATAGCAAACAATGGGGCTGCGTTAAGAGCAGGTGTTGGGTTTTTTTTCAGCTCAAACAGCCCCATTGTTTCCTATGGGGGAATCGTGCACGAGCACGTTTTTGAGGCTGGCCGTGTCCGTAAGCAACTCTGGTATCGAGAGTTGAAGCTGCGTTAAAAATGCTCTACGCTCCTTTTTTGGAGCCTAACGCAGCCTTTTTGTGGACTCTCAATACCAGAGTTATTTTTATGGTGCGGCCAGAAAAAAGCCGGCGTTAGTTTTTCGGGTCGTTACCGACAAAACTCCAAATCTAGCCGTTAATAAATTGAAATTAAGGGAGTTCACACAACTAGTTCATTATTTTAAAGTAATTTATATAGGCCTATGTGCTGTTCCTTTCTTTCATGTTCATTCATGCTTGTTATTTTTATTTAGTATTAATATTTTTTCATATTTGACCCTTTATATTTTAAAAGACCACCCATGATTTTAATAAAAATAAAACTTTGAACATTTTTTAAGGCCTATTGTTAAATTCTATATCACATATTGGCACTTATGTTGATTTTATTGTTTATACATTATGACCAAGATTCCATCTTTGCTGAACGACTTTTTACATTGGTTTATGCACCAAATTAAGATGTTTTTAAATTATTATTATTATTATTATTATTATTATTATTATTATTATGACTATACTTTATTTGAAGAAGTGCCAGAAAATTACATAGCAATGGGTACATAAGTGGAAGTACACAAAGACATTGATTTATGTAAACAAATAATACAGAGACATAAAACAGACTAAACAAAATACTTTTGTATTATGACTCCTCACCAAGAGCATTCCAGTCCCTCAGAAAATACTTTTTGTTTAAGTTTTCTCTTTTTTTTCTCAAAACCTTTTACTTTTTGAAAACTATTTTTTCCCATTTTTGCATGCCACATTTGCTTTTCACATAGCCATTCTGTGAGCTGTTATTCTCATATGTGTTCAGTTCATATTTAAAACAAAAAAAAAAAAGATATGATCATGTCCTACCTTCATTATATTGTTAAACTATTGTACATTTTACACATTTAACCTACAAATAAATTGTAAATATTTGCATAGCCATTGGAGATTGGAAGTGTTGAATGCTACAATTGCAAGGGTTATTTGTTCACACATCATTTTGAGGGTTAGATCTATAGCTTAAAGGGACACTCAATCAAAATTAAACTTTAATTATTCAGATAGAGCAAGCCATTTTAAACAACTTTCCAATTTACTTCTATTAACTAAATGTGCACATTCTTTTTATATTTAAACATTTTGAGTCTCCAGCTCCTACTGAGCATGTGCAAGAATAAGTGTGTATGCCTTTGTGAATGGCTGATACCTGTCACATGGTACGTGTATGCATTTGTAATTGGCTGATGGCTGTCACATGGTACAGGGGGAGTGGAAAGACACATAACTTTTAAAATTGTCAGAAAAAAAGATCTACTACTCATTTGAAGTTCAGACTAAGTGCTATTGCATTGTCTTGTTATCTTGCATTTGTTGATTATGCAAATCTACTGTGTTGACTGGTCCTGCTAATGTCATCTCACTTCTAGGATCTCAAAATGTATTATATCATTGTATTACAAACATCATTGAACCCGTGTTGCCAAGTGACCCTCAGTGTGTCCCTGGCCTCCTGTTGTTAGCAATATGATTAGCCAGTGCCTAGGGCTAAACAAAAACTTAATACACAATTAAACCATATAACATGTATTCTCTTTCCTTTCCTTTTACAGCGATCTTGTCTTCTTGAGCTTAGATGTGTTTTATTATTTTAATACATTAATCTGTTAATATGATCACAAAAGCAAGATCATGGGCCACACCAACACATAATATATGGAAACTTAAAAAATGAATAAAGCAGATACGTAAGTGTATAAGTTACTATATGCACTATGCTAGTTTTACATCATAGTTATGACCACAGTGTGCAATATTCACTAGGAAATTTGTATATTCTCTCCAGTTCCTCAGTTATTCTATAAAGCTAATTCACTAAAGTATTGAAAGATGAATGGATTTTAGTGAATCATTTGTGAATAACCTAAGTGGTGGAGAGACTGGTTAATCATTTGAAATGTTAGTAACCTGTTAGCTTTACCCTCTTTCCCTTTAAGGCTACTAAAATAAGAAGCCATTCCCATATCACAAAACAAAATAAAGTAATAGTGTTCGATTTACCTTGACAGCAACAAGCATCTTATCTTTTGTTGGACTAAGATTATAGCACTCAGCCAAAAACACCTTTCCAAATGCTCCTTCACCCAGCTCCCTCTTGAGAACAATGTCTCTTCTTTTTATATACTGCACATCTGTGTGAAAAAGACATCAATATAGAACATTAGAAAATAGGCAAACATTTAAGTAAATTTAAGAAATAATGGCTATATTAAGAACGTAATACATCTGTGCCATAATAGATAACATTAAGAATCTTACATTTTTTTATTATCACATTTGTCTGTATGAACCAAATATAATATTATCTTCCAATTATATGGGTGCACTTTTTTCTGCACATCGTTATCAACATTTTTGTATTTTAAAGCATTCATGATAAAGATAATTTCACTTCTACATTGTATGTTGTGTCATTGTCAAGCAGAGGTAGCTCTTTGCCTCTAAAAATTTCCTGACACCCTTGTGTCAGTAATCTATGCATTCTTTTGAGAAAATCTACATAATATTGACGTATTATAGTCACTATGTGGCATTAATTCAATGAAGAACATACCCTGACTAAGCCATTCGTTTGGGGAAGGCTATGAAGTCAAGATTTCATTTATTTATAGTTAAAATATATTCAGTTTTCATGGCCTAGAATGCAAATAAGAAACAGTTATATATATAGTTACACATCTTTCTTGTCAATATATATATATATATATATATATATATATATATATAAAATAAAAAAGGATGTTCATAAAGGGTAATAGATTTTTTTTGTTATGTATATTAAAGAATAGCAATTAAAGATGTCAAATATATTTTTCTGTTAAAAAGAAGTTAAGTTAAAGCTAATTAAATTTAACATATTTTTGTCTTTAGCTGATTCCCATTTGAACATATTTTTTTCTTTCTGTGGGACTGATTATTGAAAGGTATTTAGGCTTGCAAGATTCTCTTAGATTTTTTTCCAGTACTATGAAGCCGCTGCTGGGATTGTCTAAACACGTTCCACATTAAGAAGTCTACCTGGCAAAGGGGTGCTACCCACATTTATGTGAAGCATATGCATGCATTACCATAATGTTCACAAACAATAATAATTTAAAAAGGAAGAGTCAAAATTTGTATTGTTAAATCACTTTACAAATTGTAACAAACTGATTCCGCAAAACGTGTATTTCATGGGGGAACAAAAATCCTGAAATTCTTGAAAGGGAAGCCAGTGGAGGTGTTGGCAAAGAGGTCCAGCAGATGTGGAGTGATGCTTAAAGTGCCATAAAACAGGTTGAGATTTGTGCATATCCTAAAAGGGTTAATTCAGTAAAAATAGTTTGCATAAAATAAATGTTTAAAAATTGTTGGGAAGTATTTTAAAATAATTTTCAAAAATTAGCAAAAATAATTACTTAGCCATGCTGTCTGGGCACTGTGCTCCACCCCTCTTATCAGTGTTTAGACACAGGAATTGTATTTCAACTGAATTCACAGCTTCTAGGTATGCTCCAGCAGATAATCCCTATTCATTTGGGTATTTTACCAAAACAACATTGGATATAGCTACAGTCATAAAGGAATTGTGTGGGGGGAGTTAGAGCTTAAAAGAAAGGGTTAATGGTGAGGCACTGCAGTATAAATTTGCAGGTAAAGTAATTAAAGTACATATTATTATATTTTGTCTCTGTCTTAACCTGTTTTATGTCCCTTTAAGAAATATGAGCCTAGCAAAGGCATTCATAATGGATTGCAGAGGGAAGGTCAGTAGCTTGGGAGACCAGAGAAGACAGAATTGTAGTAGCCAAGATGGGAAATTAACAAGGGAGTGGTTGACAATCTTAGTTGTGTCTTGAGTGAGGAAGTGACACATTTTACATGTATTTCTAAGGTGGAAGCAGCAGGAGTTAGATAAGGACTTAATGTGGGGAGCAAAAGAAAGTTCAAGTGTAACCCCAAGGCAGCGGGCCTGAGGGGCAGAGGTGATGACATAGTGGTCCACAGTAAATAAGATTGGGGAAATAGGGAGATTTTTAGAGGGAGAAAATAAATAGGAGTTCAGTTTTAGAGAGGTTCAGCTTTAGGTAATGAGAAGTCATCTAGAAGGAGATATTAGCTTGGCAGCTGGTGACACGAGTCAGCAAGGAAGAGGAAATGTCAGGAGCATTAAGATAGATTTGGGTGTCATCGGCATGAAGATGATACTAAGACCCATATATGATGTGAAACTTAGAAAAGAACTGAGCCTTCAGGTACCTCAACAGAGAGGGGTAAAGGGGAAGTAGAAGAGTCAGAAAAAGATACAATGGAGGTACGGTTAGAAAAGTAGGAAGAGAGCCACAGTAGAGCTGTGTCGAGCCACAGTAGAGCTGTGTCACAAATATCCAAGGATTGAAGGGTCTGGATCAGCAGTTACAAAGGCTGCTGAGAGGTCTAAAAAGGATTAGTATTGAGTAGTGACCTTTAGACTTGGTAGTAAGATGGCATTTGCCTTGGTGATGGTATCTTAGGGAGAGTGTTAGGGAGAAAGACAGATTTCAAAGGGTTCAGTAGTTGGTTAGTTGAGAGAAAGGGGTCAATTTATCAATGCGTCAACCTGACTGCATTCGCTGTGTTAAATATGTTTGCTATACATTGCTGACTCGAATCTCCATTTGACGTCCTTTATCAACAAAAACTATCAAACTTACTTGTTTCAAGTATGACGCGAAGAGCAGTGTACTATTGATAAATATGAAGCATTGATGTAGTGGATTTCACTATTTTTAAAATAATCTACCCAGAATTGTGTATGATGCAGATCACATGTCCATTACATGACTTGCATGTTCATACAGTTTTTACTATTTACGTCATTTTTCTTACAACATTTCTTTCTTGTTCATGAATAAGAACAGTTCTTTAATGTAATATTTAGGGCTAGTTTACAAGTGGACCGCTATTTCATCATGTGTCCATAAATGGGCAAAGTGGCTGGTTATTGCTAGAGCCAGCGTACAAGTTGAATGTTTCATAAATTTTAATTTGGTTGAATAAAGTCGCATGTAAATGCGGATTACCAGTAGTATGCTCAAATAATTTGAGTATAAATTTTCATCAAACTAATATCGCGCATCGTATGTTACAGCGAATTGACCTACATTTTACTATGTTGATGCATTGTTAACTTTGGCGTATCGATTTTGTGCTTACTGATGTGGCATTACTGTGTATTCAAGCTTTGATAAATTTACCCCAAAGTGTGATAAGCGCTTATAAATAATCTGCACATGAAGTTTAGAGGCAAGGGGATGCTTGATCAAGTGACAGTTTTGTAGGAATATGTGTAATTACAGTATGTTTATGGGATGGTGGAAATGTACCAGATTTAAGGGAGAGATTGAATATATGTGTGAGAATGGGTGTTAGAGTATGAGAAAAGGAAGGTAGCAGTTGTGAGGGAACAGAGTCAAGGGGACAGGTAGCAAGATGGGAAGATGAAAGAAGAGCAAAATTCTCTTCCTCTATAGCATCAGTGAATGTGCTGACTTTTTGGGGATGCTCATTTTAAAAGTTTGCAGTGATTTTATGGGAGTGAATATTGTTGTTGTTGTTGTAGGTAAATTCATGTTAGATGGAGTCAATTTTAGTTTTGAAATGTAGTGATGCAGTATTTTAATAAATGTTGGTCAGAGAGCGGGAATGGGTAGTAAGTAAACTGAGAAATGGAGCAGTGGTGGTGGAAGATTAGGTAAATTGAATGGCCATCTTGGTAAGTGAGTGAATTAGTCCACTGTGAGGGACCAAATGATGAAGTGAGTTCCAGGAGCTTTGAAACTCCAGGAGCGCTAGGGTTA
The DNA here is from genome assembly GCF_027579735.1 of Bombina bombina. Lineage (NCBI taxonomy): Eukaryota > Metazoa > Chordata > Amphibia > Anura > Bombinatoridae > Bombina > Bombina bombina. Next base: position 631,680,517 of record NC_069504.1, read on the forward strand.
TCAATAAGAACAACACAATTTGCTAACTCTTGTTAGTTGCTTTACATTTGCCTCCATACAGTCAGCAGGGCCATCTTTAATATTGACTGGACCCTGGGCAAAAAAATTGCTTGCCCCCTCCACCCCACCCCATGCAATTTCGCTCTCCACCCCAACATCCCAAAAAACAACTAAATCAATTTATTTTATATATTTTTTTAAATTATTAGCCCAGCAGTGGATCATCCACTGTTGGGCTAATCATTTAAACATAAAAAATTAAATAAATTGCAATATGTGAAACTGGACCTAAACAGTACTAATAAGTAAATACATATATAAATTCCTCCACTGTGGATTCATTTAATATTCTTTTGATGTGATTCTGGTGTGAGGTTAGCTGGTTAAAGAGATTTAGGGCAGCCAACAGGAGCAAAGCAAGGTAAAGACTGAGGAGGAAGCATGGAGGTGCAGACAAATATAAGTTTACTGACTGTAACAGCAGAACTAATATGGGAAGCTGTAAAATCGGAGACAGAGAGAAAACAAAAACTATAAAAATAAACCTTACATTAATGTTTGAAGTATTAGCATGACACTATACATCAGCCATAGCAGCACATGTCACTTCTTTGCTAGGAACAAGTTCCCTCTCACCCTGCACTAGACAATGCTGCATGGGGGCATGTGTGCCCTCACTTATTCTTCCCACTAACACCTTTCTACAAAGCACTGTTCCCCTAAAAAACTTCAGTTAGTTGATATTAGGGCCACAGCAGAAAGAGCAGGGCTAAGGGGACCAGCAGACTGGATGCTGTCTGCCCAAGGCTGCATGGATACAGTGGGAGACAAGTCACAAAGCCTCACTACTGAAGAGAGCAGTGTGTGCAGCTACACAGATACTCAAATCCTCATGTGCCTGCCGCTCCAGCTTTCTGCTGCATGTGCCTACAGTCAGCCCTACTCAGAAACAATTCTCACCACCAGAGCAGTTACCTGGTAACAGTGGCAACCCCAGTAGGACCTTTTCTGATGCAGTGGGAATGGCTGGATGCCAAGTTAGTGCTTAGCATTCAGTGCTGCACACAGTGCACATCTAAAACAGCACATGGCAATAGCTTGGCATGTCACATGACACCGGCATGGTCTAGAACAGTTTTTTCACAAATAAATATAAGCAGAGAACTTTTGACTGTGACAGTATTAGGACTGACTGTGTGTGTTCCCCATGTCACATCAGCAGTCTGGTATGAACCAAAAATTATTATTTTCTTCAGGACTCTTGGGCCCCTCAACAGAGACTGGGCGTTTTGCCCTGTGTTAAAAATGGCCCTGACAGTCAGAATGTATCTCTTCTCATACTCTATATCTCACGTATTTACGTCCATCACTATCAAATAAGGATATCTTACTTTCGTCACTCCAAATAACTTGCTTCCACTGATCATCTTTCCATCCAGTGTGTTCTTTTGCCCATTGTAGTCATTTCTTGTGCTGCTGTAGATTCAGATATAGCTTTTTTTTCTGAATCCTACCTCTTAGTCACATATCTGATAGTCTGCTTCTTACCGTTCTTGAACTTACACAAACAGTTGATCACAGTTCAGATCTGATAGCCTCAGATTACATTTTTCTTTCCCTCAGACATAGTCTTTTTATTCTTCTGTCATTAGTTGCTTTTGTGCACTTTTTTGGCCTTTTCCTGGTTTGTTTCCTGATAACGTAAACAGCACTTTCGTACACCAGATGTTGTCACTGACTCACCTACTTGCCTTGCAATTTCAGCATAACAAAGATCATAATAAAACAATCTTGGTCTTTTTGGTGGGTGACCAATCAACTCTTTTCTTTGGTGCCATTGCTGTACTTATTATCTACATGTTAAAGGGACATAAAACAGGTTGAAATCTGTGCATATCCTAAAAGGGCTAATTAATTAAAAATAGTTTGCATAAAAGATTTGTTTAAAAATTGCTTTTAAAAATAATTTTCAAAAATAAGCAAAAGGAATTACATAGCTAAGCTGCCTGGAGCAGCCAACTCCACCCCTCTTATCAGTGTTTAGACACAGGCAGTGTATTTCAACTGAGTTCACAGCTTCTAGGCATGCTCCAGCATATAATCCCTCTTTACTTTTGCAATCTACCAAAATAACAATAAACATATATACAGCCATAGAAGGAAATGTGTGGTGGGAGTTAGAGCTTTACAAATCAGAAACTAAAAAGAAAGGGTTAGTGGTGAGGCACTGCAGTATAAATTTGCAGGTAAATTAATTAAAGTACATATTATTATATTTTGCCTCTATCCCAACTTGTTTTATGTCCCTTTAAATTTAAAGAAATACTAACAATATTCACACAATCTACAATTACGCTTCACCAAATCAATAACAAATGAATTCCACTTTCCTAATAGTTGTCGTCTTCTAACTCCACACTAACATCATTATCACCTTTGTAGTCCCCACCTCTTGTTTCTCAACCTCCTAACCATCTAGATTGTAAGTTCCCATGGGAACAGTGCCCCCATTTCCCCCCCTGTTTTAGTTTTTTTAATTTTGTCCGGTATATTGTATTGTACTGTACTTTTTATCTTTGTACACATGGACAGCGCTGCGGAATCTGTTGACATTTTAAAAATAAATAATAATAATAATAACTTACACTGCTAAAAGTATTTTTTCTACAGAACAAACAGCAAAACTGACTTTCCTCAATTTCTAACAAGATGTATTGCAGTTACTGCCATTTGACTGGTCTCCAGAACAAGGACTGTGATTGGCCAGTAGGGTTTGCACTTAGCATCCGCTTCTTAACTGAATCACACTTGTGTTTCTTTTTTAGACTAAAGTAAGCATAACTTTTTTGTACTGCATATATTTGCATACTGTTTTTTTGTATTGAATTCAGCATGACATTTTATTTAAATTGGCATATAAACATTTGCATTTGGTGCAAAATAACATTTCCTATAAGCCTGCAAATTTGCAAAACATAAAAAATTCAAAAAGTGACCAAATTTTTTCCAGCACTATATATATAAATATAGTATATATATATATATATATATATATATATATATATATATATATATATATATATATATATATATATATATATATATATACAGTATATATATATATATATATATATATATATATATATACTGTATATATACATACATACAGTAAATACAGTATATATACTGTATATATACATATTTATATACAGGGCCACCACTAGAAATTTTGGGGGCCCTGACTTAACCATTGATCAGGGCCCCCCCACCCCCCCCTTTGACATGTACAATTTTTGACCAAGTGACTAAAATTTTTATGCACTTTTTTCTAAAGTGTCTATTTAAACTTAGAAATGTTGTAAAGGTAGTAACATACAAACATACAAACATACTCATACACTGAAACACACACACTCACACATAAGGATTCACATATAGATAGACACTCTAGCAGACACGTAAAGGAACACACAAACGCACTCAGACACAGACACTCAGCACTTGATTACATTGACCTGACAAGTAATCAGGTAGACTACAGTTTTGTAAAAAAAAAAAAGGAGATTTAGAAAACAAAATATGGAGTTCTGATTATCTTTTTGTAAAGGAAGATGCCAACTAAATGATGACAACAGCATGCAGTGGCTGAAAGGAAGGGTCCTGAACTGCCTAAATAATAATTTAAAGGTTAAATGGTGGATTGGTGACTTCCGTAAAGGTCTCAAAGTCTGTAGAAAGATGTGAATAATCAGTAGTAAGGTCAAAATGTCCTAAAAAGGAACAGACAAAACACACACACACACACAAACTCAAACTTGCACATACACCCAAGGAAACACTGACAGAGACAGCCTCAGAAAACGCACAAAGACATACACACAAAGACATACACACACAGAGAGACAACCACATAAAACACAGAAAGACATACATACACACACCCTCACTGAGACATCCACAGAAAACATAAAAAGACATACACACACCCTCACAGAGACACCCACATAAAACACACACCCTCACAGAGACATCCACAGAAAACACAGACATACATACATACACACACCCTCACAGAGACATCCACAGAAAACAGACATATACACCCACCCTCACAGAGGCATCCAGAGAAAATGCACAAAGGCAAACATACACACACCCTCGCAGAGACACCCATAGAAAAAGCTCAAAGACATATGCATACACCCTCACAGACATCCACAGAAAATGCACAAAGACATACACACCCACACTCACAGAGAGACCCACAGAAAAAAAATACATACACACTCATAGAGACAAAATCCAAAGCATAAAGACATAAACACAGACACCCAAAGAAACACTCGCAGGAGGAAACATGTATGCACCTTGCATCCCCTAAATCAACATTGTGTGACATGCATGATACAAAAATGCAGAAATTAAGAGATCACTTTTTAAAGAATCATATTTGTAAACGTGTAAACAAAAATAATTCTGTAAATTCAAAACTGTACATTAATGATCTGGGTAGATGGCTAGATGAAGAAAAGTACTTTTAAAAGGTTGAAATATGTTTGTTTTTTCCCCAACCAAGAGCACCACTTCAAATATAGTGTACAAATGTTCCCATCTGTCAGCTGTACTTATGGATTTTGAAAATACTGTACTCTATATGATCTTGGTGGAACCATAAGCTGTGGTACTCATACCATTAGATCTGGTTAAATGCAGGATTTAGGCTTGTTGGTATGTAACAAAAGGGCACCTACCATTTGTGTATTGAGGAGGAAACATTTCTGCATGGTTTTAAATATAGAATTTCTACAGCATTGTCAAATAATCATAAATACACTGCTGCTAAAAAAAATGTGTTTTTATGGACCCCTGGCCCCACCATACAACTACTACCACACTGAAGTTACAATACGAAATTGCACAAAGAAATAAAAAACATTTGCTAAGTAAGTCCTACCTCCTGTGCAAATGAAAGTGATCTGCTGTCTGACTCAGGCACACACTCTACAAACAAAGTGCCAAGTCTGTCTCACACTGTGCATAGTGGTTTAGTGCACACTCAGAAATCCTCTCAAATGCTAATACTTTACTCCTTTTAATAACATTTCCCATGCTCAATTAGCACTCTGCTGTAGTACCAACTGGTGGCTGCCAAAATTTAAAAAAAAAAAAAAAAAAAAAAAAATTTTTTTTTTTAGTTCTTGCCTAATGGGGCCCCCCTGGCCCATTGGGCCCCTGACAGGAGTCACCCCTGTCACCCCCTGATGGCGGCCCTGTTTATATATATATATATATATATATATATATATATATATATATACACAGTATATATGTTTATATATATAAAGATGCAATGATGAATAAGCACTCACTGGACTTTAGCCATCCGTGTAAATAAATAATTTTATTGTGACGTTTCGGGACACAAAACAGTCCCTTCCTCTGACAAACAACAATGCAAAAGTTGCAAAGATTTAAAGGTGAATAGAACCCTCCTCTAATCATTGATCCAATCAGTGCACGAGTTGTGAAAAGACAGGAGAAACAAACCCCCTGATAGGATAGTACTAAAGAGAGAAACAACCAGATAGGCTGAAGCCAAAGTGTAAAAAGTGCAGCGTGAAATAAAGTGTATAGATTATAAAAGATTATCCCCTTGGGCCGCAAAGGTATCCTGACATAAAACTTCAATTTATACTCAATTTATACTCATAAACCCAATATGCAGTTTTCTATGAGAAAGAAACAATCTCTCTCTACGAAATTCCACCAATCAAACATCAAAGTATCTATACACACACACATAAAAGCTTGCATATAAAAGACCAGTGAGTGCTCTCTCATGCATTACGTTTAGTGGGTTTGAAGGAATATTGGATGATTGTTTATTTAAGGTGGTCACCCTGGCAAGAGAAAGTTAACTATGTGCAAAAAATATATAGAATACCAAAATGTGCAAGCAGTTAGACACAACAGGTAGTATCATGAGTATTACTATGTAAAATAGTAGTGTGAGATAAATGCAGTGTTTTTGGCTGAAGTGGACATTTGGTTTCAAATATTATTTGTGACTTCAAATTTATCAATAAGTAACCAGACATTCATGAATACAGGTGGCTTTTTTATTTGTAAATATCATCTACATTTGGTGCTTTGGATGACAAAATGCCCACTGACTGTATTGTCTTCTCAGTAAATGTACCCTATTCACAATTTGATAAAAACTGGACCATGCATGTTGCTTAGAACCCTTGCTTTAAAGTCAATCTCTATCTGATTCTTAAAAGCAGGTCTAGTCAATGTTAGCTAACAATAGAAATAGACTACAGTTTTATAATGCTTTGTAAAGTTCTTCAATTACTTTGACATAATGTAATTTGTGCATAGCCATTTTCACTGTTATTTGAGTAAAGGTCATGACAAAGAAAGACCTGTGTCTTTTCCTGTGATGTTGAATCAATTATACCACACATGCCTTATGAAACTAAATGTGATTTACAGTAATATCTATCCTAATAAATACATATGTGTTACACACATATATATTTCTTTGTTCCAGATGAATAGTAATTTTTCTTGCTGAACTTTAAAGCTTTCACATATCATTGAACAAATCATAAAAACTATGGCTGCACCCCATTTCCTAAGTTTTTTTTTTTTATGATGCTGTGAAGGAGATTGTGTATTTTTTCTCTCCTTTTGATACAAAAGAACAGTTACACGATTCATTTCAACATGTCTTAACTCCCAATTACATACTCACAGAAGTGGTTGGTTCTTTGAAATATTTCTAAGTTTGAGATCAAGAGACGCAAAGCATGTTAGCTGTGATTATCTGAAGGTCAGCTTTTTATTGCTTTGCCAAGTCACTTGCCAATGCAATAGTGGGTGTCTAGTTATTCACATAGATTTTTTTTTATCACCTAAAAATTATGTGGAAATGTTATTTCTTTTTCATAATGGCTGTTGTATGTAACCAGGTGTATCAGCTGGAGCACACATTGTAAATTCTTGTTACCTTCAAACAGGATATAAACACTATTATATATATTAGTATCACTTTTCCAGTTTTTCCCTACTAAATGATTGATTAAACATTAGCTTTAATGTGTGTTTTTGCATGCAATCTGAATATAATCTATATATAAGAGCATATATGTGTGTCTAGATTAAGCAGGACTCAGAAATCCCTTTGTTTTTAAGTGCTTTAAATGACTCTTTAGAGCAGAGGGAGTTGTCCTTAACAGTCATTGATCAAGCTATCCTTAGGGATACATTGTACACAAACATGCATATACCATTCAGATGAATATTAATTTAAACAGTTGTAACTTTTTGGGTTTTTATGATGTAATACTATATTGAAAGGGTATTATTAGATTGCCTGAATAGTATAATGGCACATTATTATTAATTACAAATTTATGCTACCATGTTTTCATTTCATGCTGCTGCTTTAACATAGGACCACTTATACAACAAAGGGTGATTGATCCCCAAAATGTTAACTGTTTTTTTTATGTGCTAATAAAAGCACCCTATTTTACAAATCCAGTGAGTGCATGCTTGTTTTGAATTTTGTACTTATTTGCTTGTACCCTGGTGGACGCTGCTTGAGTGGGAGTGTGCTCTTTTTTTGCAACATATATATATATATATATATATGTATGTATATATATATATATATATATATATATATATATATATATATATGTTGCGGGTAAAGTAGTAAATTGGGTAATCCTAGCACTACCCGGGTAAATCTGACATTATCCAAGCGTCTGTGGGTAAAGCCCAATGTAACATGATAAATCTTCTCCGAGTGCATTGAGTCACCGTACCAAACATATATATGATGCACTGTAATTCACACATCTTCACTATCTTTTTTGTCACCACTTGGGGTGTTCAAGGGGGTGTTCATTTATAGTTACTTTTAATTTTATTTGGCTTAAGTGTGTATGTGTAATGCAAACCTTGACAATCACAGCAATTATTGTCTAAATCTACAAAAAATCCTGCTGACTTTCACAAAATATTGTGTAAAAAAAAAATCAATCTATAAATAAATATTTATTGAGTGTATATTGATTTGCGTAAACTAATATGTTATGATAGACCTTAAAGGTTACAACTCATGTTTGGCCCTCATTGTGGTGATTCGTTCCTTCTTTGAAATCTAAATTTAAATGTGTCCACTCATTAGGTATGTTATCACTACTTCTGTTGTTTGTCACTAAAAATAATACATTATTGATAAGTTGGGGTCCAACTTGATTCCATTGTATTTTTTAATTGAAATTCACTAAGTACTTAAAGGGACAGTCAACACCAGAATTGTTGTTGCTTAAAAAGATAGATAATCCCTTTATTACTTATTCACCAGTTTTGCATAACCAACACTGTTATGTTAATATACTTGTTACCTCTGTGATTAACTTGTATCTAAGCATCTTCTGACAGCCCCCTGATCACATGACATTTTATTTATTATCTATTGACTTTCATTTTATCCAATTAGTGCAGTGTCTGCCACAAGCCACAGGCGTGATCACAATGTTATCTATTTGGCTTACATGAACTAGCTCTCCCCTGTTGTGAAAAGCAAATAAAAAAGCATGTGACAAGAGGCAGACTTCAAGAGCTTAGAAATTATCATATGAACCTTCCTAGGTTTAGCTTTCAGCTAATAATACCAAGAGAACAAAGCAAAATTGGAGATAAAAGTAAATTGGAAAGTTGTTTAAAATTACATGCCCTTTCTGAATTTTTGTCCTTTTTGGACTTGACTGTCCCTTTAAACATTACATTTTAATTCAATTATCAAATATGAGTATGCAATTTCAATAGTAGTATTTTAATGTTGGCCCCCATAGCAAACCATTAGAGTCTGCCATGCAAAAATGTCAAGTACAATTGTTTGTTTTTTGGATTACTTTAAAAGAAGTCAATTAAAGGCTATATTGTTTAAATAGTTAATATTCTGAAAACCACAAGAGATAGAAGTCATGTTTTTTTACATTCTATTCGATAAGCACACAAAAATGTAAAGCACCATTAAACACTAAATACATTTATTAGCATAGTATTGATTTCATTCCCAACCTCCCTCTAGTAATGGGTACTGCCATGTTGAAATCTAGCTTTCCCTAACATTTTAGTGCTGATGTATTTACACGTGTGCAGCAAATCTCCTTCAGATTACTGCAGTGTAACATAGGTTCCAAAATGTAAGCTTGATCATTTGCGCACAGGTTAAATTGCACTCATGTTAAAAGTTGAGCACAATCACGATTTTTACTAGAATGATTAACGTGATCTCATAGCTGTAGTTAACTGTTATGCGATTCAAAACAATGTCACAAAACACATCAAAAATACACTACAAAGGACAATTACACTTGTTGTACTGTATATACAGTTGTGTTCATAAGTTTACATACCCTGGCAGAATTTATGATTTCTTGGTCATTTTTCAGAGAATATGAATGATAACACAAAAACCTTTCTTTCACTCATGGTTAGTGTTTGGCTGAAGCCGTTTATTATCAATCAACTGTGTTTACTCTTTTTAAATCGTAATGACAACAGAAACTACCCAAATGACCCTGATCAAAAGTTTACATACCCTGGTGATTTTGGCCTGGTAACATGCACACAAGTTGACACAAAGGGTTTGAATGGCTATTAAAGGTAACCATCCTCACCTATGATCTGTTTGCTTGTAATTAGTGTGTGTGTATAAAAGGTCGATGAGTTTCTGGACTCCTGACACACCCTTGCATCTTTCATCCAGTGCTGTACTGATGTTTCTGGATTCTGAGTCATGGGAGAAAAAAAAGAATTGTCAAAGGATCTGTGGGAAAAAGGTAGTTGAACTGTATAAAACAGGAAAGGGATATACAAAGATATCCAAGGAATTGAGAATGCAAATCAGCAGTGTTCAGTCTCTAATCAAGAAGTGGAAAATGAGGTGTCCTGTTTGATAATATACTGCATTCATCTTGCAATCAATTCTGACCAAATTTCCTGTGCCTTTGTAGCTCACACATACCCAAAACATCAGCGATCCACTACCGTGTTTCACAGTAGGAATGGTGTACCTCATCATAGGCCTTGTTGACTCCTCTCCAAATGTAGCGTTTAAGGTTGTGGCCAAAAAGCTAAATTTTGGTCTCATCACTCCAAATGGCTTTGTGCCAGAAGGTTTGAGGCTTGTCTCTGTGCTGTTTGGCGTATTGTAAGCGGGATACTTTGTGGCATTTGCACAATAATGGCTTTCTTCTGGCGACTTGACCATGCAGCCCATCTCTCTTCAAGTGTCTCCTTATTGTGCATCTTGAAAAAGCCACGCCACATGTCCTGTATTTCACCTGAGGTTATTTGTGGGTTTTTCTTTGCAGCCCAAACAATTTTCCTGGCAGTTGTGGCTGAAATTTGAGTTGGTCTACCTGACCGTGGTTTGGTTTCAACAGAACCCCTCATTTTCCACTTCTTTATTAGAGTTTAAACACTGCTGATTTGTTCAACTACCTTTTCCCACAGATCCTTTGGCAACTCTTTGCTTTTCCCATGACTCAGAATCCAGAATCCTCAGTGCAGCACTGGATGAAAGATGCAAGGGTCTGTCAGGAGTCCAGAAACTCATTGACCTTTTATACACACACACTAATTACAAGAAAACAGATCACAGGTGAGGATGGTTACCTTTAATAGCCATTCAAACCCCTTTGTGTCAACTTGTGTGCATGTTATCAGGCCAAAATCACCAGGGTATGTAAACTTTTGATCAGGGTCATTTGGGTAGTTTCTGTTGTCATTACGATTTAAAAAGAGTAAACACAGTTGATTGATAATAAACGGCTTCAGCCAAATACTAACCATGAGTGAAAGAAAAGTTTTTGTATTATCATTCATATGCTCTGAAAAATGGCCAAGAAATCATACATTCTGCCAGGGTATGTAAACTTATGAGCACAACTGTAATACAAATTCTTTAAAAAAAAATTGCACGTAAAAAGTTATAAGGGCTCAAAGATATGAGGTCTCAGGTGTTAGAAACAAAAGGCAGGCAACATAGAGATACTTACCGTACATATACCTGTACATGTCTGTAGATGTATATATATATTATATATATATATATATATATATATATATATATATATAAAATATATATATTTACATATGTATTTATATGTGTATATATGTATATACAGACATATATATATATATATATATATATATATATATATATACACATGTAAAAACATAAAATATGTATACGTATATAGAAATTTATACAAATGCATTGGAGCCCTTTACCATTGTGATCAGATAAGAGCATATGAAAATATGCAATTGTGTTTGCGCTTGAGTGAGGTTTTTTTTCTCCATTGACTTCTATGGGGGAATAGGTTATTGTTTGCTCAACAATCTATTTGCGCAAGAAGTAAGCTGTTTGCACTTGTTGGGTTAGCATGAGAGTGATAACTTTTAACTTAAAATTAATAATACTAGCAAAATCCGAAGAGCACAAAAAGTTTATTCTAACGCAACTAGTGCACTAGAGGAATGTCACTTTAAGCTTTTCCATAGGCTTTTCATGGTGGTTTCCACAGACCTACATAGAAACAAAGTATATGCAGTTAATTAAAAGTAAATTATAAAGGATAATTTCTTCAGAAATAATGATGACAGCCAAATGTGTTTGAAGGAGTTTTTTTGTAATTAATTCTAGGAAATCCAGACATACTTGGGCAATAATCAATTTCATATCATTCTGCCTAATTTTAAAATCAACCATTTATAAGCATCTATTTTTTTGCAGCAATTTTGTTACGTACAAGTTGCATTGTTTATTATCTGTGTTATATTGTTCCACTTTAAATAAACCTAGAGATCACTGGGCTGATGTACAGATAAACTGAGCATATGCAAAAACTTGATGCTGAATAAGATAAATCCCCAAAAATATGCAAAATGTGTTTTCTGATAAACTGGAATACCATTGGCAAGAAATTTCAGAACATGTGAATCAAAAATATAATAATAAAACTATTCAAAACCCTCTCCATTCTTATAGACAGCAATGTATGGGATTTAAGATTCAAGTGTAACATTTGAATTTATCATTCAAAATAATAAAAAATAAATAATTAAAAAGACATTTACAGATCCCTAGTTTGCATGTTCCATCAATGAAAGCTATAACCACTTGTATCACACATAGACATTAAACATATGATGCCCAACTTGTAGAAAATGATTTTATGTTTTTAAAACTGAAAATATGAAAACAAATATGAGGTTATATAAAACCAGTATTTAGCAATAATTGTGATTTGTATGATTGCATGATGTAAATATTTTTTCCATTTTTTCCATTGTATCTTATATTATTCAAGATATCAAAACAGCACTTGTATTCTTTCACAATGTCTTCCTGATCAAATTACAAACTAGCTTCTGTGTGTACAAGACTCAAAACTATTAATTTGAAAGATTGGGAAATATTCATGATATATTGGGCTTCAGTCAATTATTTTACATTCACTGTTTTCACAAGTATTTATGTTTATAAAAACAGGGCTCTATAAATAGAGTATACTGTCCAATGCCTTGTGATTGAATGGCCAAAGAGCAACAGTATAGAGAGTTTTAGTCTCCTTAATTAGACTGAATAGCCACAATTATCACCTTTTAACACATAATAATCACACTGCTTTTTGGTGTTCACAATGTACTTCAACATTTTGACCTCACTCTAATATAAAGTTTTAACTTTCATGGAACTCCGGTGCAATAACTATCAATTTGCTTTGTGATGAGGCCAGTATTCTAAAAGGATTATGGAATTAATGTGTTTTATTAGCTTGATGTATCACTGCGTTCTATTTCTACTATAAGCAATTCACTGAACTATGATATTGATGTCAAGAAACATAAAAGATGCATGTCCATGAACACTGAACCCTGTACAAAAAATAATATTCACTGAATAACACATGCTGAATGCAGCAAGAACCGATCTATTATCCTTTTCTTATTGGAAAATATTCCCTTTTTCTCATCTCTGCTTGGAGAATAGAACATCTTTGCAGCATTTTGGGTTATATATTCTGCAAGAGCATTAAGATCATTTTATTATATGTGCATAGTTTATATTAGCAACTAAACACTGAATTGCAATCACTTAATTAATTATTTGCAAAATACTTGGAAACTCTAGTGAGTATTTTTTATCTTATATTCTTTATTTGTGGCTAATTAGAGACAACTGTAAATTATTTTCTCTACTGCTCTAAGCAATAACTATCTTGTATGTAGCTAGTTTTACAGCATTTTAAAGGAAACCTAGGCTACAGTATTTGTGTTGTGTGCTCTTTAGGGAATGTAGGATAAGCACATTTAGTTTTACAAAAAACAAGCACATAGATTACAAGTTTTGCGCTATAGAGGTGCGAAACGAACACAGCATTATTTCAACCTCCATAGCACTGCCATTACGAGTTTGTAAAAAGCCACCTTGTGCGTGCGATATGGTGGTGATGAGCTACATACCACACAAAATCCAAGGGCTGCTTTCACGTGCTCGTGCATGCTTTCCCCATAGGCATCAATGGGGAGAAGGTGTTAGAAGAAAAACTAACACCTGAAGCGTGGAATGGCGATCGCCGTAACGCAGCTTATTGATGTCTATGTGGATAAAAAAGATATGTTTAAACACCCTAACAACCCTAATATGCTGCTCCTGACATCGCCATATTTAATAAAAGTTATTAACCCCTATTCCGCCACTCCCCGACATCGCTGCCACTATAATAAAGTTATTAACCCTTATTCTCCCGCACCTCAACATCGCCAACACTATAATAAAGATATTAACCCCTATTCCGCTGCTCCCCTACACCACCGCCAATTGTTTTTATTTTGGATCATTTCGTTTGTTATTTTTTGTAATTTAGTGTTTTTATTTTTTGTAATTCAGTATTTTTTATTTTTTGTAATTTTAGATTTGATTCTTTTTAGTAGTGTTTTTTTAATGTGTAATTTAGTTTTTTTAATTGGTAGATATTTTAATTTTAGTATAATAGTTTTTAGGTTAATGTATAGTTTAAACTTTGTTTTTATTAATTTCACAAGTAAGTTTTTATTTTAAGATAGGGATATTGTAATTTTAATTTAAAGTTAGGGGGTTTTTAGGTTTAGGGGTTAATAGTTTAATTTAGTTTTTTGCGATGTGGGGGGCTGGTGGTTTATTTAGTGGCAGTGATGTGGGAGGCCAGAAGTTTAGGGGTAAAAAACTTTATTTAGTGGTGGCGATGTCGAGGAGCGGCGGAATAGGGGTTAAAATGTTTTATTAGTGGCGGCAATGTCGGAAGCAGTAGTTTAGGGGTTAATAACTTTGATATAGTGTTTGCGATGCGAGAGGGCCTCGGTTTAGGGGTTAATAGGTAGTTTATGGGAGTTAGTGTACTTTGTAACAGTTTATTTGGTCTCAGATAGCGGAACGGATTGTGTCGGTATGCAAGCATTTTAGCCTTACCGCACAACCTGTAATACCGGTGCTATGAAAAGCCCACGCAAAAACATAATTTTTTTAAGAGTGCGGGATTGACAGTGCGTTACAGGCTAAAATGCTTGCGGTATAGCTATACCGAAAAGACTACAGTTTTTATGCTGAAATGGCCATTTTTTCAGCGTTACAACCGTAATGCAAAACTCATAATCTAGGTGAAGGTGTTTTCATCAAAAACAAGAAAAATAAACAATTACATGTATTGCAATTTATTTTTAATGAATATAAATAAAGATTTTACATTATAATTTCACAGCCTCTCCAACAGGGCAAATTAAGATATAGGAGATGTGTGTGTTGCCCTTCCACATTTAAATCACTGCTGTTATAGGTCTCTGAGGATGATAGCGGTAGTAGCCAATAATGATTTTCCAACACAACAGAACTAATACTTTTGTTCTTGAGTTATCACTAACCTACCTTTCACATACATAGAGATTTTAAATTCTTATGCTTATACTCTTCAGTATTTATAGATTGTCCAGACATACATTAACATTGAAATCAATTTAAATTGACTTGGTAAGAAGCTGAAGTAACAGTGTTTAAATTGACTTCTATAAACTGCAAGCTGATTGGTTAGATTTTAATTATTTTTTAATAACTTGACTTTTGCACCAACTTCACCATAAACATTAACTTTGTAATTTTAAACAAATTTAAAGAAGTTGTTATACCCATATTTGTTTAAACATATTAACATTAATTATTAAGGATGACATTTTTTTTTAATGTAAGTATAAAGTATTTACATTGTGGGTGTTTACAAAATTAAAAATATGTCTTTTGTTTCACACTTGTACTAAATATGTACCTCAGAGAACTGTGGAGACCAAATCATACTGTTTGATTTGAGGGTATTATATGATTGTTCTATTATGTCTTATTTTCATCTTTATGTTCGGGAGTAATATGTATGTAACACCAGTGACGAATGGTGAGGTCAGTGGCTGGTGAGGCACTGACTCAGAGCCAGATAAACACACATATGAACCCAATATAGGTTCAATTGTTGGAAACTTAAAAGTCTGCAGAAACACTCAGGCACACACAAACAAAAACATTCAAAGACACATACCTACTCAAAGACACACACAAATAAAACCATTCAAAGGTACACTCACAAATACTCAGAAAACACTCACAGACACTCACATAGAAAGAATCAGATACACACACAGACACAAAGAAACACATACTAATAATCAAAAAGAAAAAAATAGCTATACTGTATATATAAATGCACAATAATATGCAAATAATGGATTTATAGCAAAAATAAATAAATAAAATGTTTATTGTTTTTTTTTCTACAAATCCAGGAAGTGCCTATCATGCATCTGTACTATACTTTAAAGTTTATCTATAATGCTTGTATAGTCTGTTGTGAGTACTGGATCAATTTTTAATATTTTATCACAAGCTTATAATGCTGTTGCTAAGCTTATTTAAAACATATTTTTACCATTAAAGGGACACTGAACACAATTTTTTTCTTTTGTAATTCAGATAGAGCATGCAATTTTCAGCAACTTTCTAATTTATTCCTATTATCAAATTTTCTTCATTCTCTTGGTATCTTTATTTGAAAAGCAAGAATGTAAGTTTAGATGCTGGCCCATTTTTGGTGAACAACCTGGATTGTCCTTGCTGATTGGACAGCACCAATAAACAAGTGCTGTCCAGAGGTCTGAACCAGACATTTGCTGGCTCCTTAGCTTAGATGCCTTCTTTTTCAAATAAAGATATCAAGAGAACGAAGAAAAACTGATAATAGGAGTTAATTAGAAAGTTGCTTAAAATTGCATGCGCTATCTGAATCATGAAAGAAAAAATTTGGGTTTAGTGTCCCTTTAAGCAACACTGCAGCAATATTTGTCAGCGCCCATAGGCAACACACTGCTCCTTATGGTTCACAATACACAGCTGCCTAGGGATTCTGGAAAGAAGAAACATTTTATTATTTTTATTTATTTTAAAACTTCAGTGGAAATTCTTATTCTGATTTTAGTTAGACAAATTGATTTTTGAAGAGTAACATTTATTTCTTGTGGAAATCGCTTTGTGAGTAATATAATCACTTTATTAGTATACACTGGGAATCTTCTTTCTCTGGCAAAAATCCTTGGAGTTGTATTTTCATATGGAGTCAGGTCCCTGATCACCATCACAACTGTGCCAGTCATCCTTATCAATCCCAGTGAACTATAAACTGTCAGAAATCAGTTGTGCATTTCCTTTTATTCCCCATATTAATTTAAATGTTTTTTTTGCTGAAACATATTAACATTGTTTAACGTGAAAAGGGAAATCCTGTACATTTGTATGCTTAACAAAAACATTTTTTTTAGTTTATCACCCTGTTATGTTCTGATTAAAAAAAGTATTGTTCCAACAGATCAGTTAAAGTAGTTAATAAATAGTAAATCATGCCCCTAAAGTGTTAAAATAATATTAGTTACATAACAGAGGAACATGGCTTTTTTTAAGATAAGATGGAGAGAGATGGCTTAAAAAGATAACACATGGGGGCATATGTATCAAGCTCCGAATGGGGCTTGATGCCCCGTGTTTATGGCGAGTCATTAGACTCGCCAGAAACAGCAGTTATGAAGCAGCGGTCACAAAGACCGCTGCTCCATAACCTGTCCACCTGCTCTGGCAGGGGGCGGCGTTGCACCAGCAGCTCTTGTGAGCTGCTGGTGCAATGCTGAATATGGCAAGCGTATTGCTCGCCGTATTCAGCGAGGTCTGGCGGACCTGATCCGCAGTGTCGGATCAGGTCCGCCAGACCTTAATAACTATGGGCCATGGTATTTTTTAAATAATGCAGACATTTTTTTTAAATGCTGTCAGTACACTCTGATTACATACTACAATTTTCTGCCACTCAGAAATCAAAAGAATAGATACATATTGTTTTCAGTATAATTATATTGTATATAATTGTTTATGAAGGTTTTTTAACACAAATGTTATAAACAACAATCACACTGTGCGTAAGGGGTTAAATGCTTTTAATGCACTGCTGATCTGCCTAGTAGAGTGAGGAAGTGAAAGGCTGACATCTCTGCCCTCTTAAAGCCCCGGCTGTTGTTTTCTGCTTGCAAAAGTTTATAAAAGAGCAACAATTACTGGTATCCTACAATGCACACTCCAGCAGCCCTATACATGGGGAACTGTATAAGTGGAACCCTGCCACGCCCACACAGGACACTCAGTGCAGAGCAGAGAGAGGAACTAAAATAATTACCTCTCTTGCTGCTGATACTGCAAACATTGCGCTCAAAACAAAAATTGACGTGCACAATTTTAAGTGGAAAGGCAGTTGCAGCACTATCCCTCTTTTTTTAGTTCCTGTCCAAAGCACAGATTGTCAGTGCTTCTCTTACACAAACACTGTCACACCCCCGCCCAAGAAGCTGATATGAATGCTACCTCACTTTGGGCGTTTTCCTGATTAATTTAATGATGAAATATGTTCCTGACCTGACAGACAGTGGGTGTGTGCTCCAAACAACACCTTCTAAGTTGTTGTGCAATCAAGGGAGGCTGAGTTGGTCGCTGCCTCTCTCTATTTATTTGCAGCTAAGGTCAGAACATTTGGTAAGGTTTTTTTATTTTTTATTTACATTATTTTCTTTTTTCTTTTCATGACTGCATGTTCCTGTATAACACATGTATCATGAAAAAGTCTAACAAGATGTTAATCCATTGATAGATAGAGAGGTAATGCCAGTCAGATATATAGATATACAAATGTATTATATATATAATACATATACTATAAAGGGCTCACTTGCTTTTCTATTTTTGAATACTCCAGCAGCATTCTCTTATGTATATATATATATATATATATATATATATATATATATATTCTACTATTCATAGATGCATACAACCAACACTAAACTTCCTATCTCCACTGCTATTCCCTTAAACCCCATAGCATGTGAGCCTTTGAACCCAGCTGTTTGTTGTCCACCTTCATAAGCGCCAACTACAACAGTGCAACTCTCAGCAGGACCCTCTACCCATTTGATCCCTGTAATTGTTATTTTATAAACCACCTATGTTCATTGCCCTGCAGAATCTGTTGGCACTCTACAAATACCTGATAATAATAATAATATAAATTTTCATATACATATATTTATTGATTTAAACTCCTCTCAAGCGCCTCCCAGGTTGTTTCGCTACCTGTTTTCAGTAAGCGAATCAACTTAAAATTCTTGATATATATATATATATAAATATACACAGGTATATATACAGTATATATATATATATATATATATATATGTATCCATTGCATTTATCCTGTTAAAGAATAAAACGCTGCAGTCTTCATGAACAAAGGAAATTTTTGTAATGTAGTATAAGATGGAGAACACTAGGACACAGGTTAAACACCCATTGAGAAAGGTACCAGTCCGTTAACTGAAACGTTTGGGGCATTTGTATATCGAAAACGTTAATTTGATGAGATTAAACTGAATTTGATAATAATAATAATATAAATTTTCATATACATATATTTATTGATTTAAACTCCTCTCAAGCGCCTCCCAGGTTGTTTCGCTACCTGTTTTCAGTAAGCGAATCAACTTAAAATTCTTGATATATATATATAAATATACACAGGTATATATACAGTATATATATATATATATATATATATATATATATATATATATATATATGTATCCATTGCATTTATCCTGTTAAAGAATAAAACGCTCCGGTCTTCATGAACAAAGGAAATTTTTGTAATGTAGTATAAGATGGAGAACACTAGGACACAGGTTAAACACCCATTGAGAAAGGTACCAGTCCCTTAACTGAAACGTTTGGGGCATTTGTATATCGAAAACGTTAATTTGATGAGATTAAACTGAATTTGTTCATGAAGACCGGTGAGTGCAGTGTTTTATTCTTAAACAGGATAAATGCAATGAATATATATATATACAAGTTTTTTGGGATCCCAGCACTCACTGTTAGTGGTATACGCCTGGGTGCACTCTATGGTAAATAGGTAGAAACTTCTCAAAAAGAAGAGGCACTCACAGTGACCGCTTGACACTGTGATATTGGAAAACAGTCTTGACAAAGGTCCCTGCGAGGACCGAAACGTTGACTGAACCTATGAACCAATAAAAGTACTTTTTGCTTATTAAGACCTGGGAGTGCCTCTTATTTTTGAGAAGTTTATATATATATATATATATATATATATATATATATACATAAATATATATATATATATATATACCTGTATATATTTATATATATATATTGAGCAAGAATTTTAAGTTGATTCGCTTACTGAAAACAGGTAGCGTTTTATTCTTAAACAGGATAAATGCAATGGATATATACGTTATATGCAGCACCCGGCTGTTGTCTATTTCTAACAGTGAGTGTACTTAAAATTGGACTTTTATATATATATATATATATATATATATATATATTCAAATTCTGTACCGCATGAAATTTTACAATTAAAGAAGGGATTCAGTAGTATATATATATATATATATATATATATATATATATATATATATATATATATATATATATATACTCAAAGGAAAGGTTGCAGCTCAACAAAAGCCATTATATCTATCTATCTATCTATCTATATATATTGCACATCTGCAATTCTACAATTAAGTAAAAGAATAGATTCAGCATTATTTTTTCAGTTCTCCCCTGCAGGTGTTAGCTGGGAAAATCATCAGCCCACTGTGCATGTGCTAAATTTGGCTCTCTTCCGTGCGTCAGCCTTGCTGTTTATTTGTTTCCCATCAACCTGTAAAGTTTTCTCTGCAAAGCAATTGTCACCTGTCTTTTGCAGGTCTTGCAATCTACCTTTTAAAGGTTTAAACAAACCATTTAGAGGCTTAAAAAGAAACCACCTAAATGGCAAATTACTTATAGCAAGTTCTGTCAAACCTGATTATGGGCATTAGTTGTGTTCTTCAACTGGCTTAATGCAAAACGTTCTTCAACTAGCTTAAGTGTTGCTTGGGAGCTAATGAACACTGCTGGTCTAGAGGGGAAATTAATAATCGCCTAATCAGCAGCAGCTGTGTCATGACTGGGTTATGATACTGTCACTGTTGTTTTAGTCCTCAGTTTCTGCTTTGGACCATCAGTGCTCTGTGGCTACTTAGCAGTTCTTTAACTATATGTATAAACTTTTGTGAGGGAAACATTTCAGGGTTGCTAGTGTTACAATTACATGCTCTAATAGAAATATATTTCAGTGGCCAAACTCCACTATCTACTTGTCTTATTTGGAGGAACCAACCCAACCCAGACTTTTTACTTGAGTTTAAAGCGCTTACCACCGTCATTTTATTGGCAAAAGCATGCATGTGTTTGCACTTTCTTATCTTATAACTTATGCTAAGGCCAATTAAGGACAGATATGTGATGGTTAGGCTTGTGAAGTCGGCAGTGTGCATTTCCAATTCTCAGTTTTGGAAAACACACAATAACATGAAAAGGAAGCAAAATAAATAATGTAATTATATTCCAAATATTTTTGCTATGCATAATTAAAAGTTATATTAAAATCTCAAGGTGCGTTATGTCCCTTTAAAAGCTAGTTTCTAACGCAGACTATATTATGAACTTACTGAGCAAAATATTTTAGTGCTATAGTTTATGTGGGAAACTTCTTGGTTTAAACACCTTTAAATTCTTGGGTGTGCAACTAAAAAGGCCTTTTTATAGTTACATTATTATTGTTGTGTTTTTTGTTTGTTTGTTTTTTAAAAAAAGGTAGTTTAAAGATTTAGCTTATGTGTAGTCCATATGCATGTCATAAAAACAATGAATCAGAAACATAAACTGACAACATTTACACAGCTGACAGAAAATAAACTACAGTACAGTGCTTCTGACATTAGAGAAAGTAGGCAGTATATCTTTCTTTCTAACGAACAACTCTTAGGCCATTTTTACATAGTTTCCGATAATTGTCAGCTGAAAATGTTCCCATTAATTGGCAACTTAAAAATATTTAAAATATTACATCAGAAAATCCTGCATCAGCGTTCTGTTTAACACATAGTTTACATACAGTTTGCATTACATTTTGCCAGCTTGCAAAACACTTTACACAGATAAGTATAAGCATTTTCTATATCTTTGCAAGTATGGCAAGATATTTTGGAATAATGGAAATATATATATGTACCATTTTAGATATATATGTAAATATTTTATCTTAATTCATTAAACTTATATTCATCGCTATTGTATAGTTGATCATTTTAAACATATTTTTTAAAGAGTTTTTTGTTAAATATAAAAAAAACAGATCATTTGTATTTCCCATTATTTGGCAAAGACACACCTCATTCTGTAAAATGAGGCTTTGAACTTTTGGTGATAATTAAACCTAATAACTTTTCAGGATTTATAGTATGAAAATTGTTAGAATTACGTTATGGAGGATGGCATTAGTTAAAGCTACCATCTTCTTATTGAAATTCTTTTTCTGCGGTTTCCTTCTTAATTTCAAATAAAAAGGCTTTCTAAACATTAAAAGTAGCATTAAAAAAATTATTGATTGAACAGACATGTCAGTATACCCATCATGGCCATATACAAATGTATGGTTAATTTACACTTAAATAAGTAAATTATTACTTTCCTTTTACACTGTGCAAAGAGATCAATACAAACACCACAGTTTTTTTTAAATTCTGAATATTTTTGCACACAGTTGCTCTTTACCATCTCCTTTTATGAGACATATCATGTTTGCCCAAAATTTGGCAGTGGTTAAATAATAGTTTGTGTAAATTTAGGAAAAACTGTATCTTTATCCCCTTCACCCAAAACGACGTATATATCGGTGCTCCGCCTCCATATGAGGGCAGATGCCTGATCGTCTCAGACGGTGACACTGTGTGTGTCACCGTCTGTAATGATCTTCTGCTTGAGCCGGCGGGAGATGCGGGCAGGAGGCAGGTGGAAAGCCCAGCAGGGGAGGTGGGAGCGAGTGGGAGGAAGTAGGAGGGGCCATAAGCTATTATTTTAAAGGGAAAGGGAGAGATGGGGCAGCTACACTAAGGAAAAGGGGGTGTGGGGGACCCTATAATATAAAGATTGCAGGTGTGTAGGAGGTTGAGGGGGACACTACGCTATGGAACAGTTAAATAATTTATATATATATTATTTGAAAGAAAATGTTTTTCAGGTACTGGCAGATAGCTGCCAGTAGCTAAGATGGCAGCAATAGTTAGAGCAGGGGAGGTTTAGATATTTTTTTGGGGGGGGGGGATCAGGGAGGTTTGAGGGTTAGGGAAATCCTACACTGCAGAAACAAAATAAAAAAAATGTATTTAAAAAAAAGTTTTTGTTTTTTTTATTGGCAGACTGTCTGCCAATACTTAAGATGGGGTTGACCAGTGGGGAGTGGGGGAGGTAAGAAAGCTGTTAGGGAAGGATCAGGGGGTGGGGAGTGTCAGGTAGAAGGCTAATCTCTACACTAAAGCTAACCTTATATATATATATTATATATATATACTTTAAATATATATATATATGCGCACATAAGTGTATATGCATGTGTATTTATGTATGTATATATATATATATATATATATATATATATATATATATATACAGGGAGTGCAGAATTATTAGGCAAATGAGTATTTTGACCACATCATCCTCTTTATGCATGTTGTCTTACTCCAAGCTCTGTAGGCTCGAAAGCCTACTACCAATTAAGCATATTAGGTGATGTGCATCTCTGTAATGAGAAGGGGTGTGGTCTAATGACATCAACACCCTATATCAGGTGTGCATAATTATTAAGCAACTTCCTTTCCTTTGGCAAAATGGGTCAAAAGAAGGACTTGACAGGCTCAGAAAAGTAAAAAATAGTGAGATATCTTGCAGAGGGATGCAGCACTCTTAAAATTGCAAAGCTTCTGAAGCGTGATCATCGAACAATCAAGCGTTTCATTCAAAATAGTCAACAGGGTCGCAAGAAGTGTGTGGAAAAACCAAGGCGCAAAATAACTGCCCATGAACTGAGAAAAGTCAAGCGTGCAGCTGCCAAAATGCCACTTGCCACCAGTTTGGCCATATTTCAGAGCTGCAACATCACTGGAGTGTCCAAAAGCACAAGGTGTGCAATACTCAGAGACATGGCCAAGGTAAGAAAGGCTGAAAGACGACCACCACTGAACAAGACACACAAGCTGAAACGTCAAGACTGGGCCAAGAAATATCTCAAGACTGATTTTTCTAAGGTTTTATGGACTGATGAAATGAGAGTGAGTCTTGATGGGCCAGATGGATGGGCCCGTGGCTGGATTGGTAAAGGGCAGAGAGCTCCAGTCCGACTCAGACGCCAGCAAGGTGGAGGTGGAGTACTGGTTTGGGCTGGTATCATCAAAGATGAGCTTGTGGGGCCTTTTCGGGTTGAGGATGGAGTCAAGCTCAACTCCCAGTCCTACTGCCAGTTTCTGGAAGACACCTTCTTCAAGCAGTGGTACAGGAAGAAGTCTGCATCCTTCAAGAAAAACATGATTTTCATGCAGGACAATGCTCCATCACACGCGTCCAAGTACTCCACAGCGTGGCTGGCAAGAAAGGGTATAAAAGAAGAAAATCTAATGACATGGCCTCCTTGTTCACCTGATCTGAACCCCATTGAGAACCTGTGGTCCATCATCAAATGTGAGATTTACAAGGAGAGAAAACAGTACACCTCTCTGAACAGTGTCTGGGAGGCTGTGGTTGCTGCTGCACGCAATGTTGATGGTGAACAGATCAAAACACTGACAGAATCCATGGATGGCAGGCTTTTGAGTGTCCTTGCAAAGAAAGGTGGCTATATTGGTCACTGATTTGTTTTGTTTTGTTTTTGAATGTCAGAAATGTATATTTGTGAATGTTGAGATGTTGTATTGATTTCACTGGTAAAAATAAATAATTTAAATGGGTATATATTTGTTTTTTGTTAAGTTGCCTAATAATTATGCACAGTAATAGTCACCTGCACACACAGATATCCCCCTAAAATAGCTATAACTAAAAACAAACTAAAAACTACTTCCAAAACTATTCAGCTTTGATATTAATGAGTTTTTTGGGTTCATTGAGAACATGGTTGTTGTTCAATAATAAAATTAATCCTCAAAAATACAACTTGCCTAATAATTCTGCACTCCCTGTATACATATATATGCATATAAACACATGTATATTCATATATATATATATATATATATATATATATATATATATATATATAGCTACACTTTTCAGTCAATTTTAATATTTTATAATGTTTTGTACTGTGTAGCTACTGTAAATATTTTACATTCCAATGTTTATCACATAGTAGAAAATGTTCTTACTATTTTGAAATATATATATTCTTCTATATATCTGTATACATACAGTATATACAATTTTGTATTATATTCTTAACAGCTACTAAGTTTACAATTACTAGAAACTGGATATACACTTTGCCTCCTCGCATCTCTCGCCTGGTAGATATCTGAAACTAATTGAAATCTATGGAGACAGGTCCCGGTTCTCTGGAACCATGGCTCTCAAAGCGTGCTGCTATTTGGTCTCTTTGGCCTTAGATATATAGAACTCTTTATGAAATATTCTTGTTGAATAATTTGTAATAAGCTATCTTGGTTTTATGGTACCTGAAGCAACACTGTCAGGATACTACCTAAGGACTTTTATCATCTAATAATGAGGCCACATTCTTTGTTTTGCTTTATGGACTAATCAACAAAATGTTTACAGTAATTTTATGAATCGTATGCAATTCTGTTCTAAGTATTGTTTGCATCACTAAACATATTACAATAAAAAAAAAAAGTTTACTTCCAGTGGTATTTGCATGCGAGTTAAAGCACTAAATAGCAAGACACTTGCGTTTGGCTCAGAATTCTATACATTTCATGATTTCATATTATTGGTTCAGGAAAAAAAAAACATTCAAACACATTATCATTTTGCACTATTGTTATGTATATATTGCTTTTGCCTATGTGTCAGGAACCTCTCCTTGTTTAAGAAAAGTTTGTTTTCAATAGTTTTTAAAACATTTCCTGATTCCATGTATGAAAAAAATGTTTTCCTGTAGTCATATATATCATTTGGAGGCTTAATTCAAAACGTGTACTGGTATGGCATAGAAACACACACACAAAAAAAAAAAAAATAATAACATATGTGTTAGATTTGTTTTTAGACACAGAAAGCTCTAATTGATTGTTAGAGAGGCCACCGTTTTTTAACTGCTGATAAGTAATTATTTTATTCAAGAGTGTATGTTCTATAAACAAACATATTGTTTACATGTAAATATGACAGCAAATCTTTAGCTTAATTACAGCAGTTGTTACCTGCTATTTTCACTGAACCATTCCCTATAAAATCATTATCTAAAGCTTCAGGCATACCATTTAAAATACATTAGCTGTATGATGAATGGATCAAAGCAGATAGTACAAAGATCCCTAGTAATATGTAAACTCCGTTCTCTCCCATTTTGGTGCATATCATTTGCTTCATCGGAGAATGAATATTGATGACCTATGAATATTTCTGGCAAACATGAATGCCCTATGCAGAAGGGTTGTCATAGCATCTGCCAAGAGATTTTCCTTAGTGTCTGCTTGACTCAGCTGCCTTTGATCACCTCTAATACTAAACCAAGATGTTAAAAAGGAATCACATGGTCCAGTAGACAGTAAAAGTCTGCTTCTCTGAAAGTGGGATGAAAAAGCACAACTTTATCTATGCCCAGTCTTTTGCTCTTTCTCTTTCTTGGGTTGTAAATGATGACTAGCGGACAAGGCGCTTATTAAATTAATTGATATATTTTTAAAAAAAATAATTTTTATTTAAGGTTTAAGATAAGGTATAGATGAAATATACAATAAAGTGACACCATAAAAATTGGAAAAGAGACAACATAAGATACAGTATTATGGTTGGTTATATGCATTCCATAGAAAGGCACAAAGAAAGGGGTACAATATGTAGATAGTATACCAAATTTTCTATATACCTTCAAAATGATAGATGAGGCCACTTTTGGACCTCCACTCTAGGTGAAAAATTTATTGAAGGTAAGTACCGACTAAAGAGAATACTTTTGGATTTTATATTTTTACTTCGATTTAAATATATTTAAAACATCAAAAACTCTATTGGTATAAATTAACTATGAATATATAAATATATATATATATATATATATATATATATATATATATATATATATATATATATATATATATATATACAAAACACGGAAGGGAACTGCACTCTCATACCGGACCGGGTACACATCCCATGACCCTGCAACATGCTCAGCCCTGGGTGCAACTGGCACTCACAGGAAGTTGTGCTGTCTCCAGAGCCACAAGCAGTTAACCCCAGACAGGTCTGGGTGCAAGAACCATAGGGAAAATTAAAAAACAAAATAATACAACACACAGAGAAAACCCAGCACTCACTTACAAGCTCTCAGCTAAGATTTAAAAGCAAAAAATGGAAAGGTTAGTCACCGCATCTGGCCAAATGGGACAAGCTCAAGTACCACATCAAGGTCCTTTCCAATACCTGAGACCCTAAAACAGCCACACAATGCAAGCTTTCAAATCCAGGTATTGGAAAGGACCTTGACGTGGTACCTGAGCTTGTCCCATTTGGCCAGATGCGGTGACTAACCTTTCCATTTTTGCTTTTAAATCTTAGCTGAGAGCTTGTAAGTGAGTGCTGGGTTTTCTCTGTGTGTTATATATAAATATATATAGAGAAAATAACTCATTGTGAAGCTCATTAACAAATCAAGACAAGCCAGAAGGCTTGTTTTCCCCACAGAAAACCTCTGGAATACATTATTTACAATGCAGCAAAGGATTCTGGGTAAGAGATACAAATTAGGTTCACAATGACACACCTTTTTACTTCAGCCTGCTTTTCAGCAGATTCCCTTAACGCCAATTATCTCTGTTCACACAGCTTATAGACATATATATATATATACAGGGAGTGCAGAATTATTAGGCAAGTTGTATTTTTGAGGATTAATTTTATTATTGAACAACAACCATGTTCTCAATGAACCCAAAAAACTCATTAATATCAAAGCTGAATAGTTTTGGAAGTAGTTTTTAGTTTGTTTTTAGTTATAGCTATTTTAGGGGGATATCTGTGTGTGCAGGTGACTATTACTGTGCATAATTATTAAGCAACTTAACAAAAAACAAATATATACCCATTTCAATTATTTATTGTTACCAGTGAAACCAATATAACATCTCAACATTCTCAAATATACATTTCTGACATTCAAAAACAAAACAAAAACAAATCAGTGACCAATATAGCCACCTTTCTTTGCAAGGACACTCAAAAGCCTGCCATCCATGGATTCTGTCAGTGTTTTGATCTGTTCACCATCAACATTGCGTGCAGCAGCAACCACAGCCTCCCAGACACTGTTCAGAGAGGTGTACTGTTTTCCCTCCTTGTAAATCTCACATTTGATGATGGACCACAGGTTCTCAATGGGGTTCAGATCAGGTGAACAAGGAGGCCATGTCATTAGATTTTCTTCTTTTATACCCTTTCTTGCCAGCCACGCTGTGGAGTACTTGGACGCGTGTGATGGAGCATTGTCCTGCATGAAAATCATGTTTTTCTTGAAGGATGCAGACTTCTTCCTGTACCACTGCTTGAAGAAGGTGTCTTCCAGAAACTGGCAGTAGGACTGGGAGTTGAGCTTGTCTCCATCCTCAACCCGAAAAGGTCCCACAAGCTCATCTTTGATGAAACCAGCCCAAACCAGTACTCCACCTCCACCTTGCTGGCATCTGAGTTGGACTGGAGCTCTCTGCCCTTTACCAATCCAGCCATGGGCCCATCCATCTGGCCCACCAAGACTCACTCTCATTTCATCAGTCCATAAAACCTTAGAAAAATCAGTCTTGAGATATTTCTTGGCCCAGTCTTGACGTTTCAGCTTGTGTGTCTTGTTCAGTGGTGGTCGTCTTTCAGCCTTTCTTACCTTGGCCATGTCTCTGAGTATTGCACACCTTGTGCTTTTGGGCACTCCAGTGATGTTGCAGCTCTGAAATATGGCCAAACTGGTGGCAAGTGGCATCTTGGCAGCTGCACGCTTGACTTTTCTCAGTTCATGGGCAGTTATTTTGCGCCTTGGTTTTTCCACACGCTTCTTGCGACCCTGTTGACTATTTTGAATGAAACGCTTGATTGTTCGATGATCACGCTTCAGAAGCTTTGCAATTTTAAGAGTGCTGCATCCCTCTGCAAGATATCTCACTATTTTTGACTTTTCTGAGCCTGTCAAGTCCTTCTTTTGACCCATTTTGCCAAAGGAAAGGAAGTTGCCTAATAATTATGCACACCTGATATAGGGTGTTGATGTCATTAGACCACACCCCTTCTCATTACAGAAATGCACATCACCTAATATGCTTAATTGGTAGTAGGCTTTCGAGCCTATACAGCTTGGAGTAAGACAACATGCATAAAGAGGATGATGTGGTCAAAATACTCATTTGCCTAATAATTCTAGCACTCCCTGTATATATATATATATATATATATATATAATATATATATATGTATATATAAAAAAACCAGGTAGTCGTAAATGTTGCTTGGACCAATCCACTCTCATATAAACCATATTTTATAGCCTAAGGATTAAGGAGTGCTTTTTATGAACCCATATAATGTATAAGGTAAATATTAAACTCTGGATCAAGGTATAGAAAAGCTAAAAATGTAGCTATGAACATATATTGTGCCACCTAAGTATGGGGTATCTGTTTGAAAGAATATCAATTTTAGCTGTGGTATGTTTAGAGGGAAAACCGCAAAAAAAAAAACTCTGGTCACCATCAAAAAGTGTCAGAGTTGTGTATGAGGGGTGAGGGAAGGAGACCAGCCTACCAGGTCAAGGGATCTCCTGTAGTATCTAGTAGTATAAAGGTAATTGATTATCTAATTGTGGTATAGCTAAACATGTAAGGGAATCATCAAGTCTAAATATCTGCCTTCTATCAATCAGCTACTACTGGCAGTGCAAACAACTGACAGCATACACCCGTATCATTAATTATAATAGGGAATCATTCAATACCATGTTTGTGGATATCTGGGAGTGTACAAAGTATAATTGTGTTTAGTGTGGTACTGCTTAAAGAATAATAGCACAACAGTCTAAAATAAAAATGACCTATGTATATAATGTTATACAGCTACTGCTTCTATAATAATAACATTACTATGGTATGATCTTTGTTAGTGTAAGGCGTATTAGGAAGGTATCCATCTCCGTTTTGCTTAATTAAATCCTGTTGACTGGGTATGAAATTAATTTATATTTTAAAGATAAACTGATGCAATAGGGAGCTTATACAGGTAGCCCTCAGTTTATGCCGGGGTTACGTTCCAGAAGGAATGGTTGTAAATAGGAAAACGTTGTAAATTGAAAACCCAGTTTATAATGTATTTAATGGGAAGTGAGGGAGTTAGGTTCCAGGCCCCTCTCAAAATTGACATAAGTAACACCTAATACATTATTTTTAAAGCTTTGAAATGAAGACTTTAAATGCTAAACAGCATTATAAACCTAATTAAATAATCACACAACAGATTGTATCATTAAACTAAGTTTAATAAACAAAAACATTTTTTTACTTGCATTTTTCTGCAAACAGTTCTCTGCATTGTTAGCATGTTAGATAATATTGGGGTCTGCACCTATTCTATGCATTTCAATCTGGAGTGATTAATAGGCAGTTAGGCACCCTCACCTCAAGCAGCTGGGCAGGAAGATAATAGGAAAGTGGCTGCTAGATCTTGTTGCTCGATAGCTAAGGTCTGTTCTGTGTACACAGATTCATTTCAGCCTGCTTGTGTGCTTGCATATAGTTTGCTGCAAAACAAGCGGACAGCTCCACCTACTGGCTATTTTAACTAGTGCACTGCTTTTCAATGCTTTTCAATAGCAGGTCACATGACTGAAAAAAAAGGTTTTTATTCTGAAACAGGGCAAATTGAACCGGCGTAAACCGAGGGCCATCTGTATACTATGGGCTCCAGTACTAAGCAGTCAGCGAGCTACCCGCAACAAATCTCGCGTCAAAATTCGCAAACTTGATATGTACATAGCCGTCAATTATGTTTTAAAACTCGCATCTTTAAAATTGCGAGCGTACTTATCCGCCAAACCTCGCTACCGCTCCATTTTTCACTGTAATTAGACACATTTGACCACCAACTCCGCCAAAAACGAATGTACTAAAAAATCTATTTGTCCGCTCGCTACAATTTCCGCTCCCACCTCGTTATTTTGCCTTCGCCACCTTTTAGGTGGCGGGCAAGGTACAAAAACAATAGGAAAGTCAATCTAGACGCCAGTCTAGACATATATAAAAGGCAGTTAATATCAGCATTGTACAGCATAACTGGCGTCTAATTTGTCTCTCATTTCCATGTACATAAATTGCGCCAAATTTGTCGACTGTAATTAAGAGTAATCTATATTTTAAATTTGTATTGTATAGTTTGTCAATCTTTATAATTATTTTTATATTAATATTTATATATTATCAGATCCAGATGAAGCCATATCCAAATTGTAAAATAAATAGTTACAAAAATAACGCTGTTATCACTCTTCAAAAAATTTAGAACAATAATAAAGTTGTTTAGATAAGTTTGAACTTTTATAGGAGCAAAATTCTATTCCCGCGACTACTATGATGTTCGTGACACCTTGCATGTCACGTTTAATAATTGGCCAGACAATTCAACTGAAAGTTAAAAGTACATCAGCTTAGTCGCAGCGAGCTAGACGTCAAATTTATCAATAATCCGCCCTGCTCGCGGCGGGCTAGACTTGTCTATTTATTGGGGGATTATTAGTAACATAGTGACTAGCGGACACCATTTCGCCCGCGGCGGAGTAACGGCGAGTTTATCCGCGATCTAAAGATGACGGATGAATTGACGGCTTTAGTAGATGGAGCCCATATATATTATATATATAGTTATATTTATATATATATATATATATATATATATATTTATATATATATTATATATATTATATTGTAAGAAAACATGTTTCACAATCAGCCAATTATACAGAAGGGTGAGGTTCAAATTTTATTAGCAGAAATATTCTGTTGCTAATTATGAAATCATTGTTTATTTTTCATTTATATTACT
This sequence comes from Bombina bombina, assembly GCF_027579735.1. Taxonomy (NCBI): domain Eukaryota; kingdom Metazoa; phylum Chordata; class Amphibia; order Anura; family Bombinatoridae; genus Bombina; species Bombina bombina. The sequence goes on from NC_069504.1 coordinate 631,712,381, forward strand.
TTTGATAACCAATTTTCATCAAGAGCTGCATTTGTAATAGACAGCTGCCAATGGGTACTTTCACAATAAGATCTGTCTTATTGTTTTTTAATAATGCATTTTTTCAGTCTATCACCTACTGCTTTACAGTCCTTGGATACCCAGCAATGTGTAGTCAGATCCTTCACAAATATATTATATTTCTTGCTTAGATGCATGCCTGTAATGTGTATGCATTCTTATAGTGATATTTTCTGGCTTGAGTGGACTAAAAATCTTCCGTACCATCTAGTATTTGTGACTAGTGCTTGTTATGTAATTTTGACTATCCAACCAACTAAACATTATTATGCAAACATATACAGTCTACTGTTGTACCTGACCTCTTAGCTTCTGTTTGCTTTATTAATTCCTTTATACCCCCTAGGATGCCAGTGCATTGAAAATGCCACCTAATATCATATATGCATTGTGTGCCATTGTCGTTTTGTATTTTTAACATGTTCCTAAGTCTGTTATAATGTAGTTAACCTCTTGGATACCAGAAAGGGGTAGCAACATATTGTTTTGCATTTCACTGCAGCTCTCTTTTAAGTATCCATAATTTTTACCATAACTCTATCCTAGAACTATGACTTTACCTTAACCCTAACCCTTGTGATTTGCAAAAGTCACTAAAAAGAGGTCAATGCATTCCCATTTTTAACAATGGAAATGCTAGTTAGATTTATCAAATCGAGAAAACTATTTTAATCCATTTTCATTTCCAAAATCGATGCAGAAACATCATTGTCATTGTGAAAAATTGTGTAAATGAAGCACATGATTTATTTAACCATATTTATAAATTTAGGGCCAGATTGCAAAAGGAGTGCAAACATTTGCATGCAAGCGACATTATTTTTTTATCGATCATGTGTGCTCAGGTTAATTGCGCCTTATTTACGAGTTTGAAAGTAACAAGATCACTTGAGTGCAATTGCGATTACTTGAGCTCCATCGCGAATTTACGCTAGAATGATTTTCCAATTACCGCTCTGATTAACTTTTCACGAAACAGTTACACAAAACATATCAAAACTACAATTACAAAGTATAGTTACACCTATAATAACACCATCTAATAAAAATAATTTAAAAAAATATTGCACACAAAAGTTTTAAAGTCTCAAAGATATGAGATCTCAGGTGTTTGGAAAAAAGGCTTTAACATTGAGATATATACATGTACATTACTGAAGATGGATATGTTTCTATTTATATATTTCTATATATGTGTACAATGTATTTATGTATTATATGTGTATATATGTATTTACTGATGCTGTGAGGCATGGCAGAGAACCTAGCACAGCGGTATGGGGTAAATTGAGCAAAATTGAGCAAGTTTGATGATTTTGTTTTGGTCTGATGAAGAGGAGAGTTTGGTCCCCGAAACATCACAGCGTATAATAAATTCTTAACTATAAAAGTCCAGAGTCCCAGAGGCATCTTTGTTGTATCTTCAACGTCCTGTCACCCTGGCAAGCTGAGAGTAAGAGGTAGAGGGCAAATCCTCAGTGACTTTATATATATATATATATATATATATATATATACACACTCACCAACCACTTTATTTGGGTACACCTTTCTAGTACAGGGACTGGACCCCTTTTTGACTACAGAACTGTCTTAAATATTTGTGGCAGAAAATTCAAACAAGGGTGTTGGAAACATTCCTCAGGACATTGTGGTCCATATTGACATGATATCATCATGCAGTTGCTGCAGATTTGTTGGCTTCACATCCATGATGCAAATCTTCCGGTTCCACCACATCACAAAGGTGCTCTATTAGATTGACATCTGGTGACTGTGGAGGCCACTGGGGTACAGTGAACTAATTGTCATGTTCAAGAAAACAGTTTGAGATGATTTGAGCTTTGTGACAAGGTGCATTATCCTGCTGGAAGTAGCCATCAGAAGATGGGTACACTGAAGTTATAAAGGGATGGACATGGTCAGCAACAATACTCAGGTAGGCCATTACATTTAAACAATGCTCAATTGGTACTAAGGGGCCCAAAGTGTGCCAAGAAAATATCGCCCACACCATTACAGAACCAGCCTGAACCATTGATACAAGACATGATGGATCCATGCTTTCATGTTGTTTATGCCAAATTCTGACCCTACCATCTGAAATGTTGCAGCTGAAAATCTAGACTCATCAGACCAGGCAACATTTTTCCAATCTTCTATTGTCCAATTTTGGTGAGCCTGTGTGAATTGTATGCTCAGTTTCCTGTTCTTAGCTGACAGTAGGGCCATCAGCTTCAAGGTTCAACGTGTTGTGCATTCAGAGATGGAATTCTGCATACCTTGGTTGTAATGAGTGGTTATTTCAGTTACTGTTGCATTTCTATCATCTCGGACCAGTCTGCCCATTCTCCTCTGACCTCTGACATCAGCAAGGCATTTTCGTCTACACAACTGTCGCTCACTGGATATTTTCTCTTTTTCAGACTATTCTCTGTAAACCTTAGAGATGGTTGTGTGTGAAAATCCTAGTAGAGCAGCATTTTTTTTTAAATACTTAAACCAGCCCGTCTGGCACCAACAAACCATGCCACATTCAAAGTCACTTAAATCCCCTTTCTTCCCCATTCTGATGCTCAATTTGAACATCTGCAAATTATCTATATGCCTGAATGCATTGAGTTGCTGCCTTGCCATTGACTGATTAGCAATTTGTGTTACCAAGCAATTGAGCAGATGTATCTAATAAAGTGGCCAGTGTGTATGTGTATGATTATATATAATATTATATATATATATATATATATATATATAATTACACACATATATTTACAGTGATTACACAGTCTATATAGACTGCTATATAAAGGGCACTTTTCAGTGCTATTTAACACTCCAGATCCCCTCACTTTTACCCTTTATAATTGCTTTGTGCAGTTTATTAAAAAATAAAAAAATGCTCATAATTTTATTATATTAAAGCAACTGTACACTTTATTTGGGGGGAAATTGGGGGACATTTTTTCAATTAACCAGAGATCTGACCTCTGGTTAATCGGGCTAAGTGCAAAGTGCTCCCACAAACTCATGGGAGCATTAACCAGTCACTTGTACTGGCTGGTTATTTAACGTGCACCCGTAAATGGGTAAATTTGCCTCTTTACGGGCGCATGTTAAAATAGTGATCCACTTGTAATCTAGCCCATTGTACCAAAAATACAATCATATATGTAGAAATACGTATTTATGAATAAATAAAATGTATTCTGCTATGTGCAGAACATTGGAATGTGAAAAAAAATAAAATTTTCATGTTGGGTTAGCGCACCGTTCTTCTATGGGGGAATAGGTTATATTGTGCACAATATTGTATGTTCGGCTTTTTGCACGTGTCGGGTAAATGTCAATGCGATAACTTTTTACTTTCAACTTGTAATAGCAGAGCAACCAGACGCGCGCTAATATCTTACTTCTAGTACAATTAGTGCTCTAACAAAAGCACTAAATGGTAATCCACTTGTAATATAGCCTTTAATGTCTTAATGACAGTTTCCCTATTTTTTTAAAAGATTTGTTAGATTCAAGAAGTTACATATAAATATACCACTTCCTATACTCCCCCTTTGTAGACACAAAATCAAAAGAAATATTTGGAAGTTGCCTTAAACTTGATTCCAAGTATGTGGCACATACAAACAGATTATTTTTGTGAAAAGAATATAAATATGTATACATTTTGTACTACCTTAAAATTCAATAATTGCAAGCAAAAACTGTTTGAAAAAAAACTGCCTTCCTAAAGTTTAAATATTTTCCTTGAGCCTATAAGTGTCAGTAGATTAGCTTCAAGGTAGCAAGAGGGGTGAACAATTTAATACATATTTTATGGGATTTTTGCCAATGCAGGTGTGAATGAAATCACAGTTTTTTTCTGAATTTATATGTTGTTAAATTGGCCTGATAATATCACACCTGTTTATGGTTGCAACATTATTTTAGGATAAAACATGAAAAAGAGAAAGGGCACTCCAATGGAGCATTAAACAGACAGCAATCAAATATAATGAAAACTCACTCTGAATAAATTTTTATTTCCTTCCCTTGTTTTGGAAGTCTATTACTTTGAGAAGAAAACTTAGATGGGCGGCTGCAAACATTCCCAGACTGCAAGATTAGCACTGTTTAAAGGGACAGTCAACACCAGAATTTTTGTTGTTTAAAAAGATAGAAAATCCCTTTATTACCCATTCCCCAGTTTTGCATAAACAACACTGTTATATTAATACACGTTTTACTTCTGTGACTAACTGGTATCTAAGCATCTCCTGACCGCCCCTAATCACATGACTTTTAGTTATTATCTATTGACTTGCATTTTAGCCAATTAGTGCAGTGTCTGCCACTAGCCACGGGCGTGATCACAATGTTATCTATATGGTCTACATGAGCTAGCTCTCCCCTGCTGTGAAAAGCAAATAAAAGAGGCGGCCTTCAAGGGCTTAAAAATAATCATATGAGCTTTCCTAGGTTTGCTTTCAACCAGAATACCAAGAGAACAAAGCAACATTGTAGATAAAATGAAAATTGGAAAGTTGTTTAAAATTACATGCCCTATTTGAAAAATGAAAGTTTTTTTGGGCTTTACTGTCCCTTTAAGTGCACTTAAACACATTGTGAGTGTATTTGCTTTGCAAATGAATTGTGTGTAAACAATTGATGCACCATTAAGAGGCCAGCAATACCAAGAGAATAGCTTACTGGGAGACAGCTAATTTACCCAGACCATGAGACCTGCACTAGTGTGTTTACATTTGTGTACTATACCTGATTGTTGTCCGGTTAATACACCATTGGAACGCTCTTTCTCTTTTGCATGTTTTGTTCACATGATTGACCCTATACCAATTCGAAAGGAGCTGCATTGAAACACTTGACATGGAATCTTTTCGAAATATATAATCTTTCAAACTACTTACTTTCTTCTCTGTATATCACTGAATGCTAGTATATACCTTACTGGGAACCTTTAGCATTTTTGTATAATTATTTTAGGATACAATGATTTTCTCAGTTACGTGTTTAGCCTTACTTTTACAACAAGTTAAGCACACACCATTTTCTCTAGTGTGCCTTGATTTTGAGACCTCTTCAGACCTTTCACAATGGTAATTACAGCTACTTACTTTAGTGATTGGCCATGCTGACTTTGTTCTTTTATTTAAAAAAAAAAAAGAAGTAAAAAATCAAAACAGGAAATCATACAACTTGGATATTACCTTCCATCATCCAAATGAAGGTTACTCCATACGGAAGAATGAAAATTATCACTTTATTTAAATATAAACACTTGCATAGGATGTTTTTCCACTTGCAAGAACAGTAAAATTATGCTGATTCTTAGTTGTTTTTTTTAAATATAATTTGTTCTACTTTTTGTGACTTCTTTTTCTCTTCAGTCCTCCTATCCTTCAAATAAAGTATAAAAAAGTCTAAATTTATTTACATGGACACAGTCATTCCTAAAGCAATATGAATTAATTCCATAAATTGCACACCTTTTTATTTTATTTTTCATCTTTCTCATTTTCTTTTCAATAAAAACAACATGGATTTTTTTTTTACTTTGCTTCTGAATGTCTGTATAAGGCTAAAATATGAATGAATTGTTTCAGGAAGCAAAACATGGTATATTTGCAAAAATAAAACCATCAAATGTTTTAATTCTGCTAAAGTTATATTCATTTAAAAAAATTAACAAAATGTTATGCATTAATCCATGTCTTGTTAAGACCATGGAGAAATAGATAGATCTGTATTATAAGAATATGGGTAATTTGCTATTTTTTTTAAAAACCAGCCAAAGATTAGGAGAATAGGAAAAAGATAAAATATGGAGAAAAAAAATGAAACCATTATTTAGCATAAAGTTGAATAATTATAAAGATATATTTTGCTTTTGGGTACATAGTATATAATAGGTTAATGATGTACTATAAAATATCTGTGTGCTAAAGTAGTAGCAGTCCTTTGTATGGTGTTTCTGATTAATAATGTGCAATTAAATAGATAACAATTTTCTGCAAGTATTTAAAGAAGTCACTTTAAATGTAAATATTTTTTTGATTTGAACATTTAATTCCAAAAAAAGGCTGTAGCATTCTTTCTTTACTGATAGTTTCCTCCCGTTTTTTTCAGTGTTACTTCAAGCTTGTCTGTCAAATCAATAAATTCTACATTACATAGGTGACACATAATCCACATTTTCTGTATGGATGTTAAAAATAATTAAGAGCAAAAAGCTAAAATGGTAGTTCCATCAACGTCATTGTAAGCCTCTATGCAAAACTGTATTGTATAAGCGGTTAATGCAACTTCAGTATTTAAGGTCCATTTGTAGTAAATCTCAAATTGAACACATGTGGATTAAGCATTTTCTCTTTGATTAAATGTCTCAACTAGAGGTACTAAAAACTTACTTGTTATAAGCCTCTAAGAATTACATTTCAACCCCATAGAATTAATGTTAAAAAAAATTTTTTTTAGTGGTTTCTGACTGAAATGCAAATCGGAACAGTGAATCCTTTTATTTTTTCAATGCATTGGCATTAGGACTACAAAATGAATCAGTACCTATAATCAGGGGCAATTTAAGATTTTATGTTCATCACCCCCACCTGCCTTTATAAAATAATTTTGTTTGTCTCAAGGTTTTATACAACCAGAATCTAACGGCTAGATTTAGAGTTTGGCGTTAGCCGTGAAAACCAGCGTTAGAGGCTCCTAACTCTGGTTTTAGGCTACCGCCGGTATTTGGAGTCAGTGATTAAAGGGTCTAACGCTCACTTTTCAGCCGCGACTTTTCCATACCGCAGATCCCCTTACGTCAATTGCGTATCCTATCTTTTCAATGGGATCTTTCTAATGCCGGTATTTAGAGTCGTTTCTGAAGTGAGCGTTAGAGCTCTAACGACAAAACTCCAGCCGCATGAAAAAAGCAGGAGTTAAGAGCTTTCTGGGCTAACGCCGGTTCATAAAGCTCTTAACTACTGTACCCTAAAGTACACTAACACCCATAAACTACCTATGTACCCCTAAACCGAGGTCCCCACACATCGTCACCACTCGATTAAAATTTTTTAACCCCTAATCTGCCGACCGCCACCTACGTTATACTTATGTACCCCTAATCTGCTGCCCCTAACCCCGTCGACCCCTGTATTATATTTATTAACCCCTAACCTGACCCCCACAACGTCGCCGCCAGCTACCTACAATAATTAACCCCTAATCTGCCGACCGCAAAGCGCCGCCACCTACGTTATCCTTATGTACCCCTAATCTGCTGCCCCTAACACCGCCGACCCCTATATTATATTTATTAACCCCTAATCTGCCCCCTCAACGTCGCCGACACCTGCCTACACTTATTAACCCCTAATCTGCTGAGCGGACCTGAGCGCTACTATAATAAAGTTATTAACCCCTAATCCGCCTCACTAACCCTATCATAAATAGTATTAACCCCTAATCTGCCCTCCCTAACATCGCCGACACCTAACTTCAATTATTAACCCCTAATCTGACGACTGGAGCTCACCGCTACTATAATAAATGGATTAACCCCTAAAGCTAAGTCTAACCCTAACACTAACACCCCCCTAACTTAAATATAATTTAAATCTAACGAAATTAATTAACTCTTATTAAATAACTTATTCCTATTTAAAGCTAAATACTTACCTGTAAAATAAATCCTAATATAGCTACAATATAAATTATAATTATATTATAGCTATTTTAGGATTTATATTTATTTTACAGGCAACTTTGTAATTATTTTAACCAGGTACAATAGCTATTAAATAGTTAAGAACTATTTAATAGTTACCTAGTTAAAATAATTACAAAATTACCTGTAAAATAAATCCTAACCTAAGTTATAATTAAACCTAACACTACCCTATCAATAAATTAATTAAATAAACTACCTACAATTTACCTACAATTAACCTAACACTACACTATCAATAAATAAATTAAATACATTGCTACAAATAACTACAATTACATAAACTAACTAAAGTACAAAAAGAACTAAGTTACAAAAAATAAAAAAATATTTACAAACATAAGAAAAATATTACAACAATTTTAAACTAATTACACCTACTCTAAGCCCCCTAATAAAATAACAAAGACCCCCAAAATAAAAAATTCCCTACCCTATTCTAAATTAATAAATGTAAAAGCTCTTTTACCTTACCAGCCCTGAACAGGGCCCTTTGCGGGGCATGCCCCAAGAAAATCAGCTCTTTTGCCTGTAAAAAAAAAACATACAATACCCCCCCCCAACATTACAACCCACCACCCACATACCCCTAATCTAACCCAAACCCACCTTAAATAAACCTAACACTAAGCCCCTGAAGACCTTCCTACCTTGTCTTCACCATCCAGGTATCACCGATCCGTCCTGGCATCCGGTGCTGAAGAGGTCCAGAAGAGGCTCCAAAGTCTTCCTCCTATCCGGCAAGAAGAGGACATCCGGACCGGCAAACATCTTCTCCAAGCGGCATCTTCGATCTTCTTCCATCCGGTGCGGAGCGGGTCCATCTTGAAGCAGCCGACGCGGATCCATCCTCTTCTTCCGTTGTCTCCCGACGAATGACGGTTCCTTTAAGGGACGTCATCCAAGATGGCGTCCCTCGAATTCCGATTGGGCTGATAGGATTCTATCAGCCAATCGGAATTAAGGTAGGAATATTCTGATTGGCTGATGGAATCAGCCAATCAGAATCAAGTTCAATCCTATTGGCTGATCCAATCAGCCAATCAGATTGACCTCGCATTCTATTGGCTGTTCCGATCAGACAATAGAATGCGAGCTCAATCTGATTGGCTGATTGGATCAGCCAATCGGATTGAACTTGATTCTGATTGGCTGATTCCATCAGCCAATCAGAATATTCCTACCTTAATTCCGATTGGCTGCTTGGAGAAGATGTTTGCCGGTCCGGATGTCCTCTTCTTGCCGGATAGGAGGAAGACTTTGGAGCCTCTTCTGGACCTCTTCAGCACCGGATGCCAGGATCGGTGATACCTGGATGGTGAAGACAAGGTAGGAAGATCTTCAGGGGCTTAGTGTTAGGTTTATTTAAGGGGGGTTTGGGTTAGATTAGGGGTATGTGGGTGGTGGGTTGTAATGTTGGGGGGGGTATTGTATGTTATTTTTTACAGGCAAAAGAGCTGATTTTCTTGGGGCATGCCCCGCAAAGGGCCCTGTTCAGGGCTGGTAAGGTAAAAGAGCTTTTACATTTATTAATTTAGAATAGGGTAGGGAATTTTTTATTTTGGGGGTCTTTGTTATTTTATTAGGGGGCTTAGAGTAGGTGTAATAGTTTAAAAATTGTTGTAATATTTTTCTTATGTTTGTAAATATTTTTTTATTTTTTGTAACTTAGTTCTTTTTTATTTTTTGTACTTTAGTTAGTTTATGTAATTGTAGTTATTTGTAGCAATTGTATTTAATTTATTTATTGATAGTGTAGTGTTAGGTTAATTGTAGGTAATTGTAGGTAGTTTATTTAATTAATGTATTGATAGGGTAGTGTTAGGTTTAATTATAACTTAGGTTAGGATTTATTTTACAGGTAAATTTGTTATTATTTTAACTAGGTAACTATTAAATAGTTCTTAACTATTTAATAGCTATTGTACCTGGTTAAAATAATTACAAAGTTGCCTGTAAAATAAATATAAATCCTAAAATAGCTATAATATAATTATAATTTATATTGTAGCTATATTAGGATTTATTTTACAGGTAAATATTTAGCTTTAAATAGGAATAAGTTATTTAATAAGAGTTAATTAATTTCGTTAGATTTAAATTATATTTAACTTAGGGGGGTGTTAGTGTTAGTGTTAGACTTAGCTTTAGGGGTTAATACATTTATTAGAATAGCGGTGAGGTCCGGTCGGCAGATTAGGGGTTAATAATTGAAGTTAGGTGTCGGCGATGTTAGGGAGGGCAGATTAGGGGTTAATACTATTTATGATAGGGTTAGTGAGGCGGATTAGGGGTTAATTACTTTATTATAGTAGCGCTCAGGTCCGCTCGGCAGATTAGGGGTTAATAAGTGTAGGCAGGTGTCGGCGACGTTGAGGGGGGCAGATTAGGGGTTAATAAATATAATATAGGGGTCGGCGGTGTTAGGGGCAGCAGATTAGGGGTACATAGGGATAATGTAAGTTGCGGCGGTTTACGGAGCGGAAGATTAGGGTTAATAATAATATGCAGGGGTCAGCGATAGCGGGGGCGGCAGATTAGGGGTTAATAAGTGTAAGGTTAGGGGTGTTTAGACTCGGGGTACATGTTAGAGTGTTAGGTGCAGACGTAGGAAGTGTTTCCCCATAGCAAACAATGGGGCTGCGTTAGGAGCTGAACGCTGCTTTTTTGCAGGTGTTAGGTTTTTTTTCAGCTCAAACAGCCCCATTGTTTCCTATGGGAGAATTGTGCACGAGCACGTTTTTGAGGCTGGCCGCGTCCGTAAGCAACTCTGGTATCGAGAGTTGCATTTGCGGTAAAAATGCTCTACGCTCCTTTTTTGGAGCCTAACGCAGCATTTTTTTGAACTCTCGATACCAGAGTTAATTTTATGGTGCGGCCAGAAAAAAGCCTGCGGAGCGTTAACAGCCCATCTACCGCCAAACTCCAAATCTAGGCCTAAGAAAATAATTAAAAAGTAAAGCACCTCTCTGCTAATCTCTTCACTGGCTTCCTCTTGCCTCTAGGATCAAACACAAAATTCTCATTCTGACATACAAAGCACTCAACTGCACTGCTCCTCCCTATATCTCAGACCTTGTCTCCAGATACTCTCCCTCCTGTCCCCTTCGCTCTGCTCACGACCTCCTACTCTCCTCCTCTCTTGTCACCTCATCACACTCCCGTATACAGGACTTCTCCAGACTGGCTCCCATCTTGTGGAACTCTCTCTCGTTCCACAAGACTCTCTTCTAGTTTTAAAAGCTTCAAGTGCTCCCTAAAGACTCTACTGTTCAGGGATGCATACAACCTACGCTAACCTTTCTTTATACCAGTTCCTCTCCTCCATTGCTATCCCCTGAACCCCCTTAGCATGTAAGCCTAAGAGTCCAGCTGTTTGTTGATCACCTTCTCAAGAGCTGACTACAACAGTGCAACTCTTGGCAGGGCCCTCTACCCATTTGATCCCCATAATTGTTTTGTTGTACTTCGCCTCTGTTAATAGCGCTGCAGAATCTGTTGGCGCTCTACAAATAATCGATAATAATAATAATAATAATAATAATAATATAGCAATATATAGGGCTCCATTCATCAGATGGTGGGATGACGATGTTCATTGTCATGAAGCACCCAATCTCAAGGTGTGCAGGCAGCATCTTCTGCATGCATTTAACATTGCACAAGCCACTGCTTGTGCAATGCTGCTTTCTGCTTGTGTGGCCAGTCAATCATACCAAACAGATGTAAATGGGATTAATTAAATTCCGCCACACTCTAGGTGGTGGATAAGTTAATTAGCAGTGGTCTTAAGACACCTGCTACTTAACTAGCTTTTTAGGCTTGCTCATGCAAGCCACAAAACCTGGGGCTCTGAAGCTGCTATAGCAGCTTGATAATTGAAGCCCATAGTCAGTATTATTATTTGTATGGATAACATTAAACAACACAGTTCTATATGAATGCATCCTTGTTGGCATAGCCTTAATTGTTACCAATGATTATGAAACCAATAAAACCCTCACTCCAAAAAGGTGATGTTTTTCTTTCTTTTTGCTGTAGAATGTCTTAAAGGACAATTAGATACAGAATAATAGCATAATCAACAAATGCATGATAAAATGATTATGAAAAGCACTTAGTTTGAATAGATTTTTTTCTGACAAATTTCAAAGTTAGTTCCAATTTATTTTGCTATACATCATATGACAGACATAAGCCAATCACAAAATGCATATATGTATAAACTGTGAATTATTGCACATGCTCAGTAGGAGCTGACACCTTATAAAGTGTGCATATAAAAATATTTTACACAGTTGGATAATGGAAAAAATGGAAAGTTGTTTAAACTTGTGTGCTCTATCTGAATCGTAGTTTCATTTTGAGTTTAGTTTTCCTTTAAAAACATTTCCTTTTTTTCCTTTTTGTTAAAGCCTCATATCAAGAAGAAATGAATCAGAATAACTAGGCTGTGTTTAAGTAAAATATGTTTGTAAGTATGAAATTAAAGTATACTTTGCAGAAGGTTCAAATAAATATAGAATAAATTAGGGATCAGTTGAATTCCTTTGTAGAAAATGTACTCAATAAAACCCATTGCACTGAAAAGCCCAGTTATAGTAGAGTTTAGATGATTAAAAAATAAATAAAAAGCATTCACTGGCAGCTTTTATCAATGCACAAGCCACTACTTACATGAGCAGGGCATGTCAATCATCCTGATCTGATCGCTATGGTTCGCCACACTGTAGGTGGCTGAGAGGCTAAGTAGCGGCAGTTTTAAGACTACAGCTACTTAACTACTGTTTCGGGTTTGAGAAACACTGTGGCCCCAAAGCTGCAATTGCAGCTTCAGAAATGGGTCATATGCCTTGATTTAAATGGAAAGATTGGATGTTGTAATTCGACAACTTGCACCCTTTCATTTTTAATATTTTCTAGATACGTTATACATTTTCTGATTTTTACCTGAAAAATACATGTACAGAAAGCATTCAATGATTTAAAAAGTGGCCACTGCTCAGCAAATAGTGCTTACCCACTGTGTGCCACTTATCTGTAAACACTAATGTCTCTGGTATCTCCCAGTTGAATGTGCAAACTCGAGTGGTAAATTAAATTTGCTTTTTGGAACATCATTCTTTTAAAATGTATAAATCTGAAAAAATGTCTTCATCTTGGTGTATGAGTTGAAAAATGTTTGTGACTGTACAAAGAATGATATCATAACACATTAATGGTGGTTAATATATTATATGAATTATTTTATGGTAAACATGAATACTTATTAGTACTAGGGATAGAGTTAGTAACAGAGTAAGGCTAAGGTTGGGGTCAACCCCTTGGGTGCTGGGTAGGTCTTTAACACATTTAGAAGCAATGCATTGCACCCCTTTCTGGTATTTAAACGGCTAATCTGTACCCTCTTTGGCAGCATTTTCTACAACACGGATGAACAGACAACATTGCTGCTCCCACATACTGACAACATTATGTAGCCATGGTAACACCCTGGAGCTGGCATTGTGCTATTGCTATACAAAATATAGTAGGCAATAAAGCTAAATTAATTCATATGCAAAGAGTGATATCACGGTAATTGTCATTATTTCCATAGGATCAGTGCAAGAAATGACACCTTTGTTAGTAAAAAGATAAACTGTATATTGGATAGCTGTAATTAGAAATTTATTGTATTTTTTATCTTTGTCCCTTTAATCTTGCTCATTTTTACAAAACTAATTTTTATTGATGTAGAACATAAGACTGATTACCCAAGGTGAATGATTTATTAGAGTAATGCAGATTATTGGTACTATTAATGTATACTATTTGCCAAGATTTATTACCATACTATAGAAAGCTGCAAAAGTCTGCATGTGCCAGTAAGGTTGAGTTAAATGATCTGTGACTCGCTCAGTTAATAATAAAGCTTTCAAAAAGATGAAGACTTTTTTTTCTGTGAAACAAATTCATCAACATTGTACAGAAGCAAACTGCTCTTTACAAGGATAAAAAAAAAAAATCATGCAAAACATTATTATGTCTTCTTAGTTATATTTCTAAAGGCGCTATTTAATTATTGGTCACAATGTAATGAATGGAAAAAAATAAATGTTATAAAATATATCTCAAATCTTCATTTGAAACATAGTCATACAACATGGATGCACTATTCAAAGAATGGAAAAAAATAGAAAGAAAAATACTGGATACAAAATTAATAGTATAATTATTAAATAACTGAGCATTTAGTGCCAGATTACGAGTGGAGCTGTATTTATTAATCTTGTTCACTCCCTAGAAGTAAGCTTTTTGCACGCGTCGAATAGCGATTGTATTACAAGTTGAAAGTAAGAAGTTTTCACTGACACGCTAACCTGACGTGCATTAAAAGCTGAACTTACAATATTGTGCGGGCGTTAACTTATTCCCTCATAGAAGACAATGGAGCAAAAAAGTTGTAAAAAAAAACCCAAATACCTTACTCGAGTTCAAACACTATCGTATATTCTGACATGCGATAACCTGACATGAAAATATGAATATTTCACATTAAAATGTACTTCACATTGAAGAATATGTTCTATTTCATCATAATACATATTTCTACATATATCTGATTGTATTTTGGTACAATATACAGGTATATCTATACATAATTATATATATATATATATATATATATATAAAATTATATATTTAGGCATAGATATACAGACACATATAGGAATATCTATTTATAAATACATAGAACATATTCTGCTATGTGCAGAACATTAGAATGTTAAATATTTACAGTAAATACACAGTATAACACTTTATTAATGATATTGCATCAAAATGCTTTTACATGTTTTCATCTACTTCACTGCAAAGGGCACACACACACACACACACACACATATATATATATATATATATATATATATATATATATATATATATATATATATATATATATATATATATACATATGTATTAGAGCAGTGGTTCTCAACCAAAGTGACCTCAAGGCCTGGTAAATTTTAGCTAGACATGTCCGGGGCCCAGTAGTTTATATATATATATATATATATATATATATATATATATATATATATATTTATATATACACATATATATATATATATATATATATATACACATATATATCTATCTATGTATATATATATATATATATATATATATATATATATATATATATATATATAGTGAGCAGCAGGGGCGGGCTGATCAACCAGGCAAATAGGACCTAGGCCAAGGGACCAGCAAGTAGGGGGGCCCACAAATGGTATCTCCATGGATCTTGGTGCATTCCTTAAGCTGGAGTTTTCAGTTGCCCTATCAGTAACTAAGCAAATAAGTGTGGGTTTAGTGGGGGCCCTGGCAGGGGTCTGTCGCTGTGAGGGCCATGGAGTGTGGGGTCTGGCCCTGAAATTGGGTGCCCTTTCTCTGGCCCTTAATGTTGGGGGTCCTGGCTCTGTAGGATGAGGGGCCTGTTGGGGGCAGGGCAGGGAGGCTACCATGTACATTTGCATACCATTTAATACATTTTAGTCAGTGTGAGACAGTGTTCCTGGGGCCTTGATTGGTCTCAGTCTGCATCTGGTTTGCAGTGGGGTAAGAGTGTGCAGTGGGGGCATGACAGGTCAGGGCCCACCAGCAGGGCTATCACGGCCCGGTACTGGGCCACGGCCCGGCTGTTGAGAAACCAGGTATTAGAGTGCGTATATGTGTATATTTGTCTGTAAATACATATATGCATATAAAATACAATAATACATCTGTATACACATATAAACATAAACAAAAACAACAACAACAATATATATATATATATATATATATATATATATATATATATATACCTATACATATTTAGACATGTATATTACATGTATATGCATGTATCTCTGTATTTATAATAAAGCACTTTGCAGTTTTTTTTCTAACACCTCTCTTTTAGATCTTATAACTTTGTTGTGCAATTTAAGAAAAATATTTTTTATTAGATGGTGTTATTATGAGTGTAACTGTACTTTTAAATGTACGTTTGATGTGTTTTGTGACATTTTTTAAAAAAAAATTAATTGCATTCAGGCAGTCACTTTTTCTTTCAACTAGTAATACGAGTGTTACATCTGACGTGCACAAACAGCCATGATAAACCCCTTATCACTCGCACTTAACTGTTAGTGCTCCACTTGTAGCCTGGCCCTTAATCAGTTATTTTCTATTTCTAAAACATCTGAATCAATAAATTAGAATTATTTTTGTAGAATATTGTAGCATGTCATTATTACAAAATACATGATCACAATCATCAGATACATTAACATTTCCTTAATAACTAATTCTTCTAGCTAAACACGTATCATTTCATTATAATCCATGGTATGACACCCTATACAGTGAGAAAAGGCTTCTGACTGCAAATGACAAGGACAAGATTTTACATTTTCACAGACCATGTCTAATTCTTTGAGAATGTATTTTAGAACGATTATACAGGAATATGTATTCCTTTAATTATGTTAAAAGTCTCTAATCTTTTTCTGTAAATAAAGGTTAGAAATAATAAATGAATGATGTATAAATTATTGAATGCTAAGTAGAGGTAAACTCTAGATTATTTGATAGAGTGAATTTAATCAATTTTATAAACTATCGCATTTCATTTAAAAAACATATTTGTGATAAAAGCCTAGACTACTGAAATACTTTCTATAAAATAAAGTATATGATTATGAATAAAATAAATATGACAGTTGATGATCATATTACACTGAACCTTTTAATACATGTGAAATAAATCTAGGCACAATATTTGAGAAAAAAACAAATATTTATCATAAAAGTAGAATCCGCTGTATTTCAGAAATATGCTTTCTTATCAGTGCAGCCAGCAAAGGTAGCCACTTGGTATGATAAATAATGATACCAGAGATATGTCCATTTCACAGATATTGCAAAACCCATGAATAACAAGAGCAAGAGAGTCAATTTGTGATCCCAGCCGGAATATCACATTAATAACCAAATGCATTTGTAGACCTGTCATTGCTGTGAAAGATTTACTTAGAAGCATGTAATCATTTCTAACAAGCAAACATCTGCCAAAGGTTTGCAAAAAGAGAAAAGGTGCAATAACAGAATTATCCACCTTTGCAGAAATAGTAATGATGGCAGTATGTGATCAATGTCTCTCATTAAGTATTTCATATAAAATGGTGTGCCAGGGTTTTATAAATGACTAAACATGACTGATTTCTCATATTATTCTCTTTTCATCTCTAAAACTATTATTTTGTACTCTTACAAGACCCAGGTACTCTTCTTGGGATAAAATTGGATAATATTTCTATTTAATATTTCATTCACTTACAAATGTGCCTCAGCTGAATTAATTTGTGTCAGAAATAAATCAAAGTTCTCATTGTGAAAAAAAAGACTGTTAAAGAACTAACTGCATGTATATTGGTTTGTATGAACTAATATATTTGACAAAAAATATTCTTTATTATAAATAGAAATTTTCTTCCAGAAAACACTATGGGCTCAATGTATTAAGCAATGATGCTTTTGAGCCTTGTGGGGCAGGCTCGCTTACTATCTCCACTACCTCTGAGTTGGTGTAGATAAATACAGGGAGCGTTAATTTACGGGAATTCACGCAACCAAATTTGCGGTAATTTTGATAGCGCTCCACTTGTAATATGGATTTGAGCGTGAAGAACACTGCAACCTCGCAATCGGATTTGCGCTCCTAGTGCAATTGTTTGTGCTCCACTTATAATCTAACCCTATATGTTTTAATTCATTTTGACTTTTGTAGACTTTGTATTTTGCACATCATTTATAGCAGTGTATTATGGAATAAAACTTGTACAAAATGCGATCATAATTTTTTTTGTTTCTTGAGCACATTTGAAATTATCTCACAACTCTTCTATTATTCACTAAGCATTTTACCCCTGTAGCTCACATTGATTTTTTTTTTTTTTGGCACTTGTATTCTGGTACTGTTGTCTCACAAAAACATAATCTGTATAAAACTGTAAGCACATACAAGTTAAACTGCATTGAAAACATTGCAATTTGTTTTATACACCCTTGAAACAGATAATTTGTATCAGTGCTAGGTGTTCCTATGTCCCCATAGTAACCTTTATTATTACAGCAGGATTCAGTGTTCCAGAAACGTCCATTACGTCCTATGGGAGAGTTCAGTCCATTTTATTAGATAATTCAGTGATTTATGTATAAGTTTTATTGAAATAGTATAGCAAGAATTAAATGAAGAACTCTACTACTTTTTGAGCTCCATTGGATTAGCTCTCAACATTAATTTCACTGTGTATCTCCAAAGAAGTCTTTTATGTAAAGGATTTAGCACACCAGCGCTTTCTGACATACACATCTTATGAACACAATCACTCGGGATAAAAAAATAACTAATGGTATTGATTATGCTCAAGCGATGTTAAAGGGATATGAAACCCCAAAATGTAGATTTAGCTATAACAAATCATGTCCGCCCTGCATCGCTGAATGCCGACAGCATATGCTGTCGGCATTTAACATTGCACAAACAGTTCTGGTGAACTGCCGCCCCCTGCAGATTTGTGGCCACTAGCAGGGGGTGTCAATTAACCCGATCATATTCGATTGGGCGGATCAATGTCCGCAGCCTCAGAGAAGGCAGACGAGTTAAAGGGACAGTAAAAGCATTTTTTACCGTTTAATTTGCTAAAATACGGTGCTTTTACAGACGCGCTCAGCAGAGAGCAGAGAGCGGGTCTGTAAAAGCGCCGTATTTTAGCAAATTAAACGGTAAAAAATGCTTTTATGGCTATAGCACCTAAATAATGTTATATAATTCTGCACTATGTGCAGAATTATATAACATTATTTTTAAGGTTTACTGTCCCTTTAAGGAGCAGCGGTCTTAAGACCACTGCTTCTTAACTCCTTTTTCCTGAAAGTCTGAAGGCTCACGCGGTAACAGGGGTATACAGCCTTATTCAGGCCATGATAAATCGGCCCCAGAGCATACATTTAAAAAAAGAAATATATCCAATTTACTTCTATCATCAAATTTGCTTAGTTTCCATGGTAACTTGGTAGACGTACGCAGCACTACATGGCAGGAAATTGTGGTGGCAACTAGTGTTCTTACAAATAGATTACATTCTTGCAAAACTGCAGCCATATAGTGCTCCAGACATGTGTATGCTTTCCTGCTTTTCAACAAAAGATACCAAGAGAGCGAAGAGAAAAACATTTTATAATAGAAGTAAATTAGACATTTGTAAAAATTTGCATGCTCTATCTGTATCTTGAAATAAAAAAAATGGGTTTCATGTCCCTTTAATACAATTTTTTTTTTTTATTATTCCTTTCAACTTGTAATCTAGGCCTAAAATGGTTACATTTGATTGTTAAAACGTCATACATTTACACCCCCTCTTGGAGCTTAACTATATAATAATGTAAAGCCTGTAAAATGGGTTTTAAACTATAGATAATTCTTACAAATTCATAACTGGAAACATTTAGTTTACAGTATTTCTAAAATATATGTGGAGAAAATTTACCCCACATTACAATTTTTTTTAATTTCTACTTATTTTGTAAGTCCTAGACAAATGTTTAACTAATGTATCCTTGACTTTCTCAAAAAGTATTTTTTAGCAATGAATAAAACTTTTTCAATATAAAAACGAATGGCAGAGGCGCTCTCATTAAAATGTGAAAGAATAAAACATACAGCATTTATAAAAGGACAAAGTGTTAAAAGACACATTAACCCAGTAGCATGAGCTATAAAAATCATTTTACAATGTACAGCAACTCCCTAGGCTAATTATTTATCTTCATAAGATCACTATGAATTCTCATTTAGACTTCGGAAACTTAAACAGAGTCTGGAAATTAAAATTTGTGAATTGAAATATCATGATTGATAAATTATGATTGTTCCCTTCTGCAACTTTTAAAAAGATAATTGAGACATGGAAAAACAGCAATACTTGTTTAATCAAATCTACAGTGGCATTATTAAAATACACTGGCAATGTAATCTTGATCTTCAAATTGCTTTTTGGCTTCCACCATCAATAATTTTAGAATGTTTGTTACTTTTCTGTTTTCATCTGGCCTGTTAGAAGTATTTCAGAGCTGGAGATGAGAAACACTGGTGTAGATTAAAGTACATCAGGTTATGCTTTGTCCAGTGTACCCATTATGCAAACATAGTGCAGCCTACAACAACTATTGGGCCAGATTACAAGTGGAGCACAATATATCACTTTCGCTAAAGTGACATTTGCGCTCCTCTTTGTAATACCAGCGCACGCAAATGTGCGCTGGTATTACAAGTTTGGTGCAATGTGAACACAACCTCATGTTCGCATTGCATGGAAGCATTGTGCTTAAGCGAGCGTGCTTCCATGGATGCCAATGGGAGCCTAGTTCTTATGCCATGAGACACGACATGAGAGCTAGTGTAGCGAAGGGTGTAAGACCTTCAGCGATGGGCAGCAAAGTGTAAATATATATGTATATGCTTATATACATATATAAAGGTATTTATGTGATAATATGTGTATATATTTCAGTGCCGTTTTTTTTCTAACACCCCCCCCCACACACACACACTTTTAAACCCTTTAAACAGCCTCCAGTAGTTAGTATTTGGAAAAAAAAGATGCTACATTTTTTATTTTATTAATATACGCTATACTAAATCATGGGGGCAATTGGGAGACATTTAGAAAATTAATTTTCTGAGTGCTAATTGCTACCACAAGCTTGCTGTAGCAATAACCAGCCACTTGTTGGCTGGTTATGTATCAAGCACCTGCAAATGTGCGTGCAATAAATTAGATCTCCACTTGTAATCTAGCCCATTATGGGCCATATTACAAGTGGATCACAAAATATTGTTTTTGATAAAGCGATATTTGAACTCCACTTTGTAATACCAGCGCACGCAAATGTGCGCTGGTATTACAAGTTACACGGAAGCATTGCTCTCATGAGATCGCGCTTCCATAGGCTCCAATAGGAGCCTCATTCTGATGCCGTCATACATGGCACAGAATCTAAGTGCAGCAAAGGGAGTAAGTCACGCAGCGATGGGTAGCATGTTTAAATAATAAATATAAATATATATATATATATATATATATATATATAGGGAACACACAGTTCCAATAGACCACAATGTGAAGGCAATATTCAGTGCCGTATTTGATAGTGCAGCTGTCAAATAAGGCTTAAGAATACAAAGCCAATTTTTACATATATGATATGTAAAAATTGGCTTTGTAATCTTAGCCTTATTTGACATCTGGTGTATTTGTCTTACATAGCCTATTATGTTAGGTACCATGCAATGTGGAACGTGATTGGCTGTGTTTTAAGTGTGCATAGTCTGTATATTTTTATTACACATCACTTGCTGTTTTAACAGTGGGGTCCTATTTGAAGCATTAACAAGCCACAATAGTGCGATATGCTCATTATAATGTGCTATGAATTAAGCACTTTGGTATTGTTTGCCCCCACAGTTTTTTTTAACAGCTATGGTATGTAATGTAAATGTGTATGGGTATACATCACTATCCTTTTTTCACATAGCAGCTAGGGTTATTGCCTTTGTTATATATACCCCTATGACAATGTGGTCACGCATGTCATGACGTCACGGGCGTCGGCGCACATTGATAATGTCACTCACATGTGCTGAATGGCGGTACGCTTATGTTGTAAGAAGCTGTAAGATGGGTATAAAAGGTTATGTTTTATGTATGTTTGTCATTGTTTTTAAGTTTTCTCAGCTGTATTTTTGACATTTGACAAAGGCACAGTAATGTCTTTTTAACATTGATTTAATAAATTGGATATTTTATGAGTGCCTGTGCTTTTGGATCGTTTTATCTATATAAATTTTACTGGCTCACATCATCCTCCTTTCCCTCCGGCCAGCTAATATACTGTGCATGCTAATTATATAAGAAGTTGTAATGTGAAAATCCAAACAATAGAAAGGGGGGGCTTTATGAGCAATGATAATAAAGCACTACAACAGTTGTCAGTTACATCTACATGTTGACATTTTGATAGTGAGCAGAAAATGGAACACTTATGAATAATCCTACATTTTATCCAGAAAATGGTGAGATATATAATTTAGCATTTTGCAATCTACCTGGTATCCTCAGGAATGAAAGTGTAGATATTTAGCTGTATATTTTAAGAGCTTTATCATTCTTTTATACAATCAAAAGATGTTCACTGTACCTTTAAAGTGTCAGTCTACTCCAAAAGTTTTAAAAAGAATGATAAGTCTTTTACAGCCCATTCCAAAGCTTTTGCACAATCAATGCTATTATATTAATAAATTTTTTAACCGCTAAACCTCTAAATTTCACAGTCTGACTAAACTGCAAGTCTGTAAATAGCACTGAAATAAGGGGGTGGTCTGCAGGGGTTTAGATACAAGGTAATCACAGAGGTGAAAATATATATTAATATAAGTGTTGGTTATGTAAAACTGGGGAATGGATAATAAAGGGATTATCTATCTTTTTAAACAATAAAAACTTTGGAATTGACTGTCCCATTAAGTGTATATACATTTATTATATACTCTATGACAAACTTATTAGAACATTCGTTAAACAATAATAAGGGCATTTCATGTCTGAAAAAAACCTGAATTAAAGGGGCAATGAAGTAAAAAAAATAAACTTTCACAGTTTAGATCAAGCTTGCATTTTTAAGACTTTTTAATTTACTTCTGTTAGAAAATGTAATTCTCTTGGTATCCTAAGTAGGGTCAGGAGGAGCAATGTGGAGTTAACTGGTGGCTACACACATGTGCCTGTTGTCATTGACTCACCAGGTGTGCTTAAAGTGATATTTTTTACTGAAAATTCCAAATGTATTCATCTTTTGCTTAAAAGGGACAGTCAAGTAGAAATTAAACTTTCATTATTCAGATAGGACTTTTAATTTTAATCGACTTTCCAATTTACTTTTATCATCAAATTAGCTTTTTTCTCTTGGTATTCTTAGTTTAAACTAAACATAGGTAGGCTCATATGCTAATTTCTAAGCCTTTGAGGGCTGCCTCTTATCACATGCTTTTTAAATCTCTTTTCAACACAAAGAGACAGAAAGTGCACATGGGCCATATATAGGTAACACTCTGTTCAGGCACAGGGGGTTATTTAAGATCTTGCACAAAACAATGCTAAATTTAAGACAATAGATAATAAACAGTCACAGTCATGTGATCAGGGGGCTGGAAGAAGGTTCCTAGATACAAGGTAATCACAAAGGTAAAAAGTATATTAATATAACTGTGTTGGTTATGCAAAACTGGGGAATGGGTAATAAACAGATTATCTATCTTTTAAAACAATAACAATTCTATGGTTGACTGTCCCTTTAAGTCACCTAGTCTAGTATGCATTTTCCAAGTGTATCTGACTTACTTTGCTGATTGCTTCAACAGCTGTGCTAAATTTAAAGGTTGACTTCACCAGCGAATGTTTATAGGTAAAACAATTACTTGACCAAGAGGAAATTTGCTAATTAAAAACCCATAAATGAAAGAAGAAGAAAAAAAGATACTACAATGCTGCAAGAATCAATACTTTAAAATAATTTACTGAAACTGCTAATTATCTAGGATTAAGATTTCTCTGCTTATCAATACGACACAATATTTTTTTGCACTCTGGAAATAAGGTTGCCTCTTCAATATAGAATTAAGTAGCAATATATTATGTACAAATCAGTTGACTGGGGCATTTCCTTTAAAACACATAATGTAAGATATTTTAAAAATATATATATCAGTGTATTAGCTCCATTTGTTTGCACATTAATGTGTTTTGCTGTCTGGAGCTAAGAAACACTAATATACAAATTATATTATGAAACCCATTTGCAATGTAAGTATAAGTGTTGTTAAAAATTCTATTGGATGACATGGACCAGATTTCCTTAGACATGTTATAATCAGTCAATGAAGACATCAAGGTTTATTGTAAGTGTTCATGCATTTCATCACACCTAACAAAATGTGGATATTTTAAAGACAATATAAAATTTATCTATTGCTCATCAAAATAAAAGTTTCCCTCATTTTTAGAACTGCGCAGCATTTTTTGTTACAAGTAAAATTATGAGAGGGTTATCAGTCCGGAAAAATATAACGCCAATTTGGATAGGAAGTTCTGAAAAATAAAATTGGTCCATTATCTCTTACTATGCTTTATATTCAAATATGTAATCAGCTGAGACACGTTATATACATGTTATACAATTATACATATTTCTTATTTTATATATTTTATTATTTTACCACAACCAAAAAAAATTTGTTTTTTTATTAGGCAAAATCACACTGATACATTTCTTAGAAAATAAAATGTTTATTAAGAAGCTGTATATAGTGAATATACTTTTTATTAAGTATGCACAATATCTTTTTAACCAGTTTCTTTATTATGGCACAACAATGAGTACTTTTTTAAGCAGGCTAATTATGAGGTAATTATTACACTACCAGCCTATATGATTTTAAATTTAGATAGCTGCGAAAGAGTTAAAATTTTCATAAACTTGTATCAAACTTTGTTTCCTAGCAGTTCATCAAAATTATAAAATAATTTTTTACCAATCTCTGAAATAATGATAAAAACTTATTCAATAAAAGTATCTAAATATCATGAAATGTATTATTTTTTACATATGTTTATATTTTTCATATAAAATATTCTTAGCTAAGAAAAACATTTGCAATTAAATACTCCATGTTTTGTATCAGAGAAAATCAATAATGTTGAGTGGCTGTTTTTCTTACAAAAATATCTAATTTATGTCTAATGATGTTGTATCCTGTTCCAATCAGACAAATAAATTAAAGAAGTAAAAAACAGGGCATTAATGAGACTGTGGGATTCAGATATTATTATGCTCAGGTTACCTTCAATTTAAAGAAAAAAATCTAATTGGATTAAATCTCAGAAATAATTTGATAATTAATCAGAGGGAGTTTGATGGCAGTTCTAAAATATGCTTAATTTGTCTAATAAATTAGATTTATATGTTAACAAATTAATGTTAATGTCAGAGTATCAATTATTTGACCTGGAGAAGCTTTTGACTACCATGATAGTCACTACTGTGGGCTGCAAAACTATTGTTTTACCATTTCAAAAATTTCAATAATCTAAAATACAGAGACTCCCATGTTAGAATGTTCGATATTGCACCAATGTAGGTTTAAGTTAAATGTATATTTGCATATTTTTAAGGTTTTCTAAAGGAGATATTGCAGATATTCCAATTATTGTTAGACACATTTCTAATGATCAAATATGACTATTATCCAATTGTGGTCAACTGAAAATATTGTAAGATATTGTACAACTTTGTTTGGCTGTGTTTATGTTATATTATTTGGTTTCTTCAGTTTTCTGCTTATTTGCACTTTGTGAAACACATCTGAATAATCCTCCATTCAATACTCAACCCACACACACATACAGTGATCTATTCTAAAAAGCCACCCATACCCTGTCAAAAGTCACAAACAAATTCTGAGTCAGAAAAGATTTGTAAAACATTTCATTGAAAAATAATTACAATTTCTCCTGTTAAAAAAGTAATATCTCGGGTCTCATCTTCTTGAATCTATAGCTGCAGAAAACTAGGATGCCTTTTCTTACCAGTCTTCTCTCTCTGTTAGTGATTTCCAAGACTTAAAAAAGTCCCTGGCCCCTGCTTTATGCCATCTCTTTAGTTTGTCATTGTAAAGGGGTGATGACATCATTAATAAGGAGATGTAAAGTCACAGGTTCACAAATAGAACTCAAACACATAATCCAAACAGGGAAAACACGACTAAGATGTTTGTTTAACGAGTACAACTAGTGTTTATTTTTAAGATTGCTCCTTTGGAGTCTGTTTCCCTTTTTTTTTTTTTTAGGCTGCTGCTCCTGCTGCGATTGCTGTGCCATGTCTGGATAAATTTGAAAGAAGTAGCTACTGAAGTTTAAACATCTCTTGTGACAGAAAGAGATTTCTGTAATATTAAAAGTTTACAACAGATGGCTAGTGCAGTCATGTGAAAGGAACCTTGGTCCAACAGAGTTCTGTATCTCCCTTTCACATTTTGAGGGAACAGCCTAAACTTGATAATAAAAACAGGGAACATTAGAGGCTTAAAAGACGTGGCGTCCTTTGCTGAAATAAACACCGACGTCGTGAACATAAATGCCTTGATTAAGTGGTTTAGGGTGTCCAGGAAGGCTTATTGTGTTCAACATATATTCTCTGAAACCTAAAAAAAAAAGAAAAAACAAAGGCAAAATAAAGGAAAGAAAAACAAAAATAGAAAAAGGTTTTTTTTTAAAGAAAAATAAGCAAATAAATATTTGTAATAAAATAATATTTTAAGGGAAACATAGTGTTAAATAAAGAATTAGGTTATATGAAAATACAAGAAAAAAATAATTTTACAAAAGCAAGTTTTATTTGCCAAAATAAGTTCCTTTTTTCTAAAAAAAAATCAAAATATTCTTCAAACTTCAATAAAACTTTATATTTAATGTTAAAATCTGTTATTATGTACATAATGTTCATAGAAAAATAGAAAATTGAAATAAAAAAAGTATCCAGAAAAAAAAACAAAAAAATGGAACTAGACCAAAATATGCAGCGTGTTAAGCCAAAGGTTAAAATCAGGACAGTCAGTTTTCAATGCTATCCTATAGGTTCATCATCTCTTTTATACCAATATGCATCAGGATTGAAGCACACAGAAGAAGATTAGCAGGATTATGATAGAAAGGGAGAAACACGTCCAACAAATTGAATAATACCATTTTTATCCTATTTTATACCAGCAGTGCTGGAAGGACTGTAATATATATTGAAAGGTTCCCTGAAGGATGATTAAGATCTAATTATTTGATTTGGATGCAGAACTCTCCAATCTTGCCTCATTGCTTTCTAAGTTATCTTGAACTATTTTGTCAAATTATTTGTTAAATCACATATGATTTGTTTTAGTTATTTGAATAAGTAATATGTTCCATTTTTAAGTACAAAAAGATTGAACTGAAACAGCACCTTTTACAATGTCTAAAGGAAGAAAAAAAGTTGTTTTTTTTATTCGAATGCTAAGCTTCATTTTGTATGTTTTCTAAACATGACAAACTTTAAAAAAGATTGAATAAAAAAAGTACTTTCCAAATGATTGTTTTGAGGGTGTATAAGTGGTTGACTTTAAACATTCAAATGAAAAAAATTAAATTATGACTGACCACCTTTGTTAAGAAGGCACATTAATAAAAAAGGACATATACAATACAAATGCTGATATGGTTGTAAGATATTTTCCTTATATTTCTATGCAAAAGCAAAAATCAAATTTCAAATATTAAATGAAAGAATGGTGTAAAATACATTTTAAAAGAAATGTCTTTTTTAAGGTTGATTTACATAAAAGAATATTCAGTTCCAAACTTTATCTCCCATAAAGGGCTTGATTACAAGTGGAGTGATCATTTATTGTGTGCCCGTAAATGGGCGAATTTGCCCGTTTATGAATGCACAATGAATAACCAGCCATTACAAGTGGCTGGTTATTGCTACAGCAAGCTTACGGTATCAATTAGCGCTCCAAAAATTAACCAGATATTAGATCTCTGGTTAATTTTTGAAATATGTCCCAATTGCCCCCAAATTTAAGTGTGTTGTAGTTTTTAATAAAATAAAATGTGTAACCATTTTTTATATAAAATAACTGCAAGAAGCAGTAATGAGGGGTTAAAGTGTGCGCGTTTGGGGTGTTCGAAAAAAAACGGCACTGAAAATTGCCTTTACATTGCGGTCTATGGGTAGGGTGACCATATTGCCACTTTAAAAAGGGACACATGAAAAATACATATGTCATGGCTGTTTTCAGGGCGGTTTAAAGAAAATGTTTTGTATAAGAACCCTGATATATGTAATTTTCATGTGTCCCTTTTTAAAGCGGCAATATGGTCACCCTATTCATGGTTAACTGTGTGTTTTCTATAAATATATATATATGCATATGCCTATATACATACATATATATATATATATATATATATGTGTGTTAATATGTGTATATACACATATAAACACATATATATGTATGTATATAATCATATACATATTTTAAATTTGCTGCCCATCGCTGCATGACTTACCCCCTAGGCTGCGCTCAGGTTCTGTGCCGTATATGACGGCATCAGAACGAGGCTCCCATTGGAACCTATGGAAGCACGCTATCATGAGTGCAAAGCTTCCATGCAATGTGAACGTGAGGTCACATTCGCATTGTGAGCCACTTCTAATACCAGTGCACAATTGCATGCGCTGATGTTACGGTGGAGTGCAAAATTTCATTCTCACTCTCAATCTGGCCCAGAATATTTAATTATGTAAAGTAAAACATTATAATATTAATTTATTAATTATTTATTTTACCAGATTTAGCTGTAAATTACCTATGAAAAGTATGTTTTGTTATATTTTTTCTATACAGGATGGTGTGCCTTCATACTTAAAGGGTCATTCTAAAGCAAAAAAATCAACAAAGGTAAAGACCCACTCATGACGCATAAGTGAGCCAATCAAGAAGAGTAGTTGTATGCAGCCATCAATCACTGCCTGTTTCCTGCTTAGGAGCTAAATTGCCTGTGCTTCTAAATTGGGGCTTTACCTATGGTTTTAACCTCTTTGCTCAACTAAAATGTTTAGTAAGCTAGATTTAGTAATGTCTCTTTATGTATGATGAAATATGATGACACATGCATAAATCTGCACAGCACAAGCTCATTTCCATCTGTCCTGAATAAATTAAATAAATGATATTCTACCAAGCTTTTCAAGGGGGTGTTAAATAAAATAATTTGAAAACATTTATTTGTGTATAAATATATTTTGTACTATAAAGTTTACCTGCTAATGTTTATATCCATTTATGTATAAACATACTTTATTGTACCTTTAATTTAACTTAATTCTGATATGGCTACCTCTTCAAGATGATTAAGTATGTTAGAACCAGACAGTGGAAACAAAGATTAAAGAAAGAGCAGAATGGCCATGCAAAGTTAAAGCCTGCTCAGATAAGTATGCAGCTAAATCACATAGCAGAGACAGGTATATTGCTCACACTCTACACAATGTATCTCAGAAAGCTTATATGCTGTATATTAAATGGTTGTCATTATTTCAGTGATAAGTAACAAGAAGAATGAAACAAAATATAATATAATAATAGAGATATTTTAAAGAAACACAGAAAAATAGAAATATTAAATTACCTCAACAAAAACTATAGGTGCCTCTATGAAACAATATTGAATTATCTATAATTAAATTGAAACAGTAACCAGTAATATAGATTTGTAATATATTATATGATATAAAAATATATATATATTTTATTTGTCTTTTGTACCTTGACTCTTCAAAAAATGTTTTGAACAACACCTATCAACAGTGTAAATAAATAAAAATACATTAGACACATGCACATGCAAAAAAAAATGTTTTGGATGAATTGTTTGCAACAAAATAAATGTTTTTCCCCTTTATAAGCCCATGTGTAATTCAGAGTTTGAAAAGTAATTTGCCTGCTATTTCCTATGAGAAACATACGGCTAGATTCCGAGTTTTGCGTTAAGCTGAAAAAGCAGCGTTAACAGGTCCTAATGCTACTTTTTCACTACCGCTTGTACTATGAGTCTTGCAGGTTTAGGGGCACCGCACACTTCTTTGGCCTTACCGCAAACCGACTTACGTAAAGTTCGTAAAGTCTTTTTTCTATGGGACTTCCATAGCGCTGATATTACGAGTTTGTCCAGGGAGGCCAAAAAGTGAGCGGTACACCCTCTACCTCCAAGATTCCTAACGCATTCTAAAGTCAGTAGTTATGAGTTTTACACTACAACGCTGTAGCATAAAATTCATAACTAAAGTGGTAAAAAGTACACTTACACCCATAAACTAGCTATTAACCCCTAAACCGAGGCCCTCCCACATTGCAAACAGTATAGTAATAATTTTAACCCTTAATCTGCCGCTCTGGACATTGCCGCCACTCGAATAAACATATAAACCCCTAAACTGCCGCACTCCCGCCTCGCAAACACTAGTTACATTTTATTAAACCCCTAATCTGCCGCCCCTAACATCGCTGCCACCTACATTATACTTATAAACCCCTAATCTGCTGCTCCAGACATCGCCGCCACCTACATTATACCTATTAACCCCTAATCTGCTGCCCCCAACATCGCCGCCACCTACATTATATTTATTAACCCTTAATCTGCTGCTCCCAACATCGCCGCCAGCTACATTATATTTATTAACCCCTAATCTGCCGCCCCCAATGTCGCCGCAACCTACCTACACTTATTAACCCCTAATCTGCCGCCCCCAACGTCGCAGCCACTATTCTAAATTTATTCACCCCTAAACATAAGTCTAACCCTAACCCTAACACCACCTAACTTAAATATAATTTAAATAAATCTAAATAAAACCTACAATTTTTATCTTAATTATTCCTATTTAAAACGAAATACTTACTATAAAATAAACCCTAAGCTAGCTACAATATAACTTATAGTTACATTGTATCTAGCTTAGGGTTTATTTTTATTTTACAGGCAAGTTTGTATTTATTTTAACTAGGTAGAATAGTTATTAAATAGTTATTAAACATTTAATAACTACCTAGATAAAATAAAGCCAAATTTACCTGTAAAATAAAACCTAACCTAAGTTACACTAACACCTAACACTACACTACAATTAAATAAATTATCTACATTAAATACAATGAAATAAATTAAATTAGTTAAATCACAAAAAAACCCCACTAAACTGTAGAAAATAAAAAACAAATTACAAGATATTTAAACTAATTACACCTAATCTAATAGCCCTATCAAAATAAAAAAGCCCCCCCAAAATAAAAATAAAAAACCCTAGCCTAAACTAAACTATCAATAGACCTTAAAAGGGCCATTTGCTGGGCATTACCCCAAAGAAATCAGCTCTTTTACCTGTAAAAAAAAAATACAAACAACCCCCCCAGCAGTAAAACCCACCACCCACACAGCCTAACTAAAAAAACCTAAGCTCCCCATTGCCCTGAAAATGACATTTGGATGGGCATTGTCCTTAAAAGGGCATTTAGCTCTATTGCAGGGCCAAAGCCATAACCTAAAAAATAAACCCACCCAATACACCCTTAAAAAAATCCTAACACTAACCCCCAAAGATTCACTTACCGGAAGAAGTCTTCATCCAAGCAGCAAGATGTCCTCAATGAAGCCGGCAGAAGTGGTCCTCCAGACGGGCAGAAGTAGTCCTCCAGATGGGCAGAAGTCTTCATCCAGACGGCATCTTCTATCTTCATCCTTCCGGCACGGAGCGGGTCCATCTTCAAGACATCCGATGCGGAGCATCCTCTTCATCCGATGGACTAACGATGAATAAAGGTACCTTTAAATGATGTCATCAAAGATGGCATCCCTTAGATTCTGATTGGCTGATAGAATTCTATCAGCCAATCGGAATTAAGTTACAAAAAATCCTATTGGCTGATTAAATCAGCCAATAGGATTGAGCTCGCATTCCATTGGCTGATTGGATCAGCCAATAGAATGCGAGCTCAATCCTATTGGCTGATCCAATCAGCCAATAGGATTGACGTTCAATCCTATTGGCTGATTGCATCAGCCAATGGGATTTTTTTCTACCTTAATTCCGATTGGCTGATAGAATTCTATCAGCCAATCAGAATCTAAGGGACGCCATCTTGGATGACATCATTTAATGGTACCTTCATTCGTCGTTAGTCCGTCGGATGAAGAGGATGCTCCATGTCGGATGTCTTGAAGATGGACCCGCTCCGCGCCGGAAGGATAAAGATAAAAGATGCCATCTGGATGAAGACTTCTGCACATCTGGAGGACCACTTCTGCCCATCTGCAGGACTACTTCTGCCGGCTTCGTTGAGGAAATCTTGCCCCTTGGATGAATCTTTGGGGGTTAGTGTTAGGATTTTTTTAAGGGTGTATTGGGTGGGTTTATTTTTTAGGTTAGGGTTTTGGGGGAATGCCCATCCAAATGCCCTTTTCAGGGCAATGGGGAGCATAGTTTTTTTTATTTAGGCTTTTATTTGAGGGGGTTAATTGTGTGGGTGGTGGGTTTTACTGTTGGGGGGTTGTTTGTATATTTATTTACAGGTAAAAGAGCTGATTTCTTTGGGGCAATGCCCCACAAAAGGCCCTTTTAAGGGCTATTGATAGTTTAGTTTAGGCTAGGGTTTTTTTTATTTTCGGGGGCTTTTTTATTTTGATAGGGCTATTAGATTAAATATCTTGTAATTTATTTTTAATTTTCTGTAATTTATTGTTTTTTTTGTGATCTAGCTAATTTAATTTAATTAATTTAATTGTATAGGTAATTGATTTAATTGTAGTGTAGTGTTAGGTGTTAGTTTAACTTAGGTTAGGTTTTATTTTACAGGTAAATTTGTATTTATTTTAGCTAGGTAGTTATTAAATAGTTAATAATTATTTAATAACTATTCTACCTAGTTAAAATAAATACAAACTTGCCTGGAAAATAAAAATAAACCCTAAGCTAGTTAGTTAGTTAGTTAGTTATATTGTTGCTAGCTTAGGGTTTATTTTATATGTAAGTATTTAGTTTTAAATAGGAATTATTTAGTTATTAATAGTAGGTTTTATCTAGATTTATTTTAATTATATTTAAGTAAGGGGGTGTTAGGGCTAGGGTTAGACTTAGGTTTAGGCGTTAATACATTTAGAATAGTGGCTGCGACGTTGGGGGCGGCAGATTAGGGGTTAATAAATGTAGGTAGGTTGCGGCGACATTGGGTGCGGCTGATTAGGGGTTAGTAAATATAATGTAGGTGTCGATGATGTTGGGGGCAGCAGATTAGGGGTTAATAAATATAATGTAGTTGGCGGCGATGTCCAGAGCAGCAGATTAGGGGTTAATAAATATAATGTAGGTGGCGGCGATGTCATGGGTGGCAGATTAGGGGTTAATAAGTGTAAGATTAGGGGTGTTTAGACTCGGGGGTTCATGTTAGGGTGTTAGGTGTAAACATAACTTTTATTTATGGGGTTGCGTTACTGAGTTTTACGCTGCTTTTTGGCAGGTGTTAGACTTTTTCTCCGCCGGCTCTCTCCATTGATGTCTATGGGGAAATTGTGCACGAGCACGTACGACCAGCTCACCGCTGACTTAAGCAGCGTTGGTATTGGAGTGCGGTATGGAGCACAAGTTTGCTCTACGTTCACTTCTTGCCTTTTAACGCCGGGTTTGTAAAAAACTGTAATACCAGCACTGCAGGTGAGTGGTGATAAAAAACTGAAGTAAAAATAGTATTTAGTGCTACTGTCACAAACCCTTTTTTTGTAACATCGTTAGGATTGTCAAGAACAAAAAAACGAAGCTTACACATTTATTGGCTGATACAGGAATAAATAAAAAAGATTTTTTTTTTACTTTAAAGTGAATTTGTTAAATGCATGAAGTAATCTACTAAATATGTATGTCACATGCATTTGTTGGTTTATTTATCAATAGAACTGGTCATTTTGTGTTTTCAAACAAATGCAAAGAACCCAACAAAATTTGTATTTTTTTCCCATTTGTCCAAATATATATATCCAATAAATATACTCTTTTGTCTATTGGCTCCTCTTTTAAATTTATTTTATAGTCACCTGCACTTTTCATCAGCTATATGAGCATTTTCCTTTATCAATAAAAAATTAAACATTACCATGTTACTAACTAAGCACATAGCTAAACAAAAAAGGCTCTTAAAATGTGTGCTGCTGCACAGCAATAATACATGTAGGAAAATCTAAAGGACCTAACCTTTTAATCTTGTTTTTCTTTAGTATCTGACATAGCCAACCCATCTCACCCGTTGCTGTTTAGTTTCACATTAATTGTGATATGTTTTTCATACTATTTTTGTTTCATTTTATTTTTGTGTTTTGATTGTAAAACTGTAGATACTGTTAAAAGTGTTGCAAGGTTGCTGCAAGAATGGTACCTGATGTGTGGCAATAAAACTGAATGAAAGTACTGTACTTTCACAATCAAGTGTTTTTTTCCTGAACTTGTATCCCACACAATATTTTAAATATTCTTTTTTTAAACCGCCTTACCATTCTATACATTGTGTGAGCACAAATCCAACAAGACAAAAAACTTCCATCTAATAATTATCATATATCATTATTCTATAGACCTCTGTGCAGGTTTAAAAATCAATGAATAATGGGAATGCTATGGCAACTAAACATATTCAAAATAGTAAAGAAAAAAAACATAGCAAAGAAAAAAAAAACAATAAATGAGTCTAGAACTCTTTAGGTAAGAATGTAAGATATTTATACTAAGGGCCCGATTCTCCAAAACTCCTCCTATATGGAGATAAATCATCATCTTATTTTAATGAGCCTTATGTTGTAAAGTAAGTGTCTCTTCTTCAAATAAATACTGTTATTGAACCCTTATTGAGAAACACAGTTCCCAAAGGAAAAAAAAAAAAGCTTTTAAAATTATCCCTGATGGACCTCGGACTACAGACGAGGCATCATATAGAATCTTGCCAAGAGTGATAGCTTTAGAGGATTGGGCCCTTAGTGTCAGAAAATGTTGAGATATATACTTATTTTAAAAGGATTATGCAAGGCTGAGCACTTTTATTTATGATTATTGGTAATGAAAAAGTATAATAAAATTGCAATAAAATAATAAAAATAAAACGTATTTGTGTAGCTGTTCTAAAAATGGTGTATAACAAAATAAGTCCTGCCCAGAACATTTTTGTTTCAATAGCAATGCTTTGACTTAGTCTGTAACGTCTGATTTGTATAAATTGAAAAAGTGTTTGTGCCATGTTATTAAATTAAGATCACAAGTGCACCTAAATGAGCAAATAAAGTAAGCCAATAATTTCAGTTCAAGAGATGGATGATTCTAACAAACTAAACTAATTTTTCTTTAGTTAGAGGTACCTGTCTAATTTTTTAAGTTTGGGTTCACTGCCTACATAGGCTAGATTACAAGTGGAGCACAATTCATTGCTCAAGCTCGAGCGTTGCCTTCGCTAGATGAAGGCGTTTTGAGTGCTGGGTAGTGCTCGTACTACAAGATGAAAGTAAAAAGTTTTCACACAAGCGCTAACCCAACGCACGCAAAAAGCCGAACTTTGAATATAACAACCTCATTAACGTTTTCCCTCATAATCTTCAGTGGAATGTGAAAAGTTGAAAAAAAAAATTAACACCCTGTTCTCATTCATAACCCGATATTAAATATGAATATTTCACATTCCAATGCTCTTCACATAAAAAAATATGTTATATTAATTCATAAATAAATATTTCTATTTATATATGATTTTTTTGGTAAAATATATATCTATACATTAATATATATAGATGATTATATATAGGTATAGATATATACAAACATATATAGGTATATCTATTTTTTTAAATTAAATATTTTTTATTTAGGAAACAAATGCAAATAAAGACATAAACATCCAGACAATAGTACAAAGAATATAATGAAGGACATAGGTAATACAACATAGCAGGAACATGGAACGCCACTTGAATAGTTCCTACAATACATACAAAATAGCCAGAAAGACATTGCTCATTTGAGGTGAGAGGGAAAACAAACACAGTGGCGTTGTGCATCCTCATTTTATAACTTTGTACCTTTCCATTCCATTTTTCCACAGTTTATAAATTCAAAAGGTCCATGTGTAGTCGTATGAAACACAAGAACTTCTCATGAGGTCTGCACAATTTAGGTGTTATAAGCAGGAACACTGTTCACAAATAATTTAAAAATGCAAGATAGTAAAAATTCAGAAACTGATAGAAACTATACAGTTATTTAACAAATATACATTTTAAAGGTATACAAATTATTGCAAATTATTGCAAAACTTTTGAAACAACAAGCATCTAGAACTTGCATATCTCGGAAGTATAGCATACTAGTACTTTGAATTATCTAAAATTTAGAGCACTAGAGTTAAAAGAATAAAGGGAGTGGAAGAAAGAGAAAAAAAGGAGATCCCTACTATAGATCATATGCTAGGCTATGAGATTGGATCTGTCAAAACTCTGTTTCTCTCCCACTCATCCCACACGACCCATATAAATCCATGAAGTCCAAACCTTCTCTCTGTTCTCAGGGAGTACTCCTCCATGCTATGTAAGTAAATTACAGTTTCTATTACCATCCGCAAGGTGATGTGGGTGTCTTTCAACCAGTTTCTAGCTATAACCAACTTGGTGGTTAGCAAAATGAGAATACATAGAGTTTTAGCAGGTTAACAATCCATCTAATCCCAGGTGGAAGAGATCCATATTTACTCTAAGTTTCTGGACCAATACCAGCTGTCGATGGAGTTTGCCAATTTTGGACCATAGTCTCACAGAATACTACAACTCTACCAAATGTGCAGTTGTGTCCCTGGCTCTCTGCACCCTCTCCAACAGAAGGCTAATTTCTGAGGGAACATCCTGTGAACTTTCACTGGGACCCTATGCCATCTTAAAAGTAATTTGATGAAACGTTCATACACAGTGGTATAATGGACTGCGGATTTTGTAGCCAGTATGACCTTTTGCCAGTCTAACTCGACATGACTGGAGCCGATCTCTTTCTCCCACTCTAGGGTGTGATACGACATGGCAAAGATAGGGGAGTTCAAGAACACCTGATATTGGATGGTTTGTGTGTGTACAGTACATATATACATGTACAGTATATATATATATATATATATATATATATATATATATATATATATATATGTTTTTTTAACTACAATAATACTCAAAGACCTAAGCAGATGCTCACAAGACTGATGTTTGCAGCAATATATTTAATGATACAGCACAAAACCTGTTTTATGCCCAATAACTTATTGTAACAATGAACAAGTAAAGTTTAGTGGTTAAAAATTCCATCAGTTCTCAATTTGAACACATTAACTTTATCACCAGGCATGAAGTGAAAACTAATTATTTTTCTTTTTTCACTTATTTTGTCTCTTTATTCTGGTGTCTTCCTAATTGTATTTTCAATCTTTTGTTAATTAAATTGCGTTTTATAATGCAAAATTATGTAAAAATATAACCATCTCTTTTGTGTAGTAAAATAAAGAGAGTGTCTTACAAAAAGTGTTTAAATGAAGGTAGAAACAATGTGAATTTAACAAATAATACAATGATCTTTCATTTGCATAATATACAATATTCCCCTAAAAGTATAAAAATTAAAACTAGAGCAAAGCAGCTAGCAGTATTTAATCTTGGTATAGCTTTGGTTTATCCTGCTATTGCATATTCCTTTTGAACTGATACAAAACCCAGTCACAGTCAGTCTAAATATCAGTCCTCCCCTTCTCTCTCTTTCACTCTCTTTGCCTCTCTAAAAAAAATAAAAAGTATCCAATTTATATTATCATGTGAAGCTGAAAAAAAAAAAAAAGTATCCAATTTATGTCATCATCTGAAGCTGATTCACTAACATTTTGAAAACTCCTTTTTTATTTAGATCTATAGGCTAATATAGAAAATGGAGAAGATAATACAGAAAATGGATCCTTAAAGGAACAGTCAATTTTAAACAACTTTCCAATTCACCTTTATTACCAATTTTGCTTTGTTCTCTTGGTATTCTTAGTTTAAAGCTAAACCAAGGAGGTTCATATGCTAATTTGAAGGCCACCTCTAATATGAAAGCATTTTGACAGTTTTTTTTACAGCATTAGTTCATGTGTTTCATATATATAACATTGAGCACACACACATAAAGCTCCTAGGAGTGAGCACTGATTGGCTAAACTGCAAGTCTGTAAAAAAAAAACTAAAATAAGGGGCTTAGATACAAAATAATTACAGAGGTAAAACATGTATTATTATAACTGTGTTGGTTATGTAAAACTGGGGAATGGGTAATAAAGGGATTATCTATCTTTTTAAACAACAAAAATTCTGGTGTTGACTATCTCTTTAAGGAATCTGTGAATTCCTAGCTACTTTTGACCACAGGACCTTAAATATGTCCAGTGATCTGCTAATCTATGAGCCGGTGACTGACATAGTCATTTTTGAAACAGATACCATTTTATCTGCATAGCATAGGCAGTTGGTAAATTTGGCAGTTGGCAAAGAACTAAGTAATGTGTTAAAATTATTTAGCTAAAGTTAAGCTTGCTTAAGAAATCAGTTACTTTCTTGGCACTCAACCAAATGGCATGAATTATACCATTATGTATTAATCTTTCGTGCCAAATATTTAATTTTCCTATTATAATTTTCTTGTTTGTTATTTGTATCCATAGGAACCATTTCAATCAATTTTAATGCATGCACGCTTGAATACAAGTAAGGAAATTCTGGAATAAGATAAGTAATTCTTATTGTGTTTAAAGATTGCAATATTCCCTATAGCATTCCCAATCCAATACAATAAGAAATTATGTTTTGTTTTTGTTATTTTTTTTTTAAAACAAGTCATCAGCTCTTTCTTTTCTGTCACTTTGTAAAATTTTATACACCTATTTTTTTAATTTTTTAATTAATAACATATTAATAGATCTTTTAGAAAACTGCTTAAAATATGTTTTATATATATATATTGGGTGAGAGTTGAGCGCTCATGGAATGGAGGAAACATAAACAGAAAACAATTTATGGTGCAGTATGACTATACTAGTTAACAATATTGTACAAAAAGTAAGAATATTGCTCACCTTTTAAAACCTCAAACATGTGAGGTATGTGAGGAGCGTTGGGGGGAATTAATCCCTCTCTGTGTTAAAGATGTTGGTCCCAGTTGGAGTATGGTTCTTCTTAGAGTATGGTACTTCTTTTTTTTTGGTGCCTTTGGGATTTTTTTTCTCTTTTATGAAGTATAGTATCTTTAACTTTTAGTGATGAATTTCATCTCCTTCCTTAGACATATATATATATATATATATATATATATATATATATATATATATATATATATATATATATATATATATATAATGTATATATGCAAAATAGAGTGTTTAGACAGCGCTCTCAAGTATATGATGTAATGCCATAAGTCAGAGGAATATAGAAAGCAAGTTTAAAAAAAAAAAGAAGAAGACAGAATAACATCATAGTGTAATATGGTAACCACTTTGTTATATCAATGTGGGGTTATTGATACTCACCTGGTGGATCCTCATAAGTATGAGGTATATAATATGCTCGATTGGGATATTTTATCCCCCCTGTGTTAGAGATGAAACACTTGTAATCCACTTAGGAACCAATAAGGCTGTACACATGACTTATGGCATTACATCATCTACTTGAGAGCGCTGTCTAAACACTTTATTTTGCATACAAACTTTTTTTCATAGACTTCCTTTATTCCAGTGACTTTAAATGTTCAGTCTATTTTCTAGATAGCAGCATTTAAAGTAGTTTGCAGTCAGACTGGATAATCTTACGGATCTGTATCTGTTTATTTTGTTTGACTCAAACAAATTGTATAATTATGTTTCATTGTTGGGTATTTCAGCACTTACACAGGTCTCATTTGTTTAATGTATATATATATATATATATATATATATACACACACATTTCTCTCTCTCTCTCTCTCTCTCTCTCTCTCTCTCTCTCTCTCTCTCTCTCTCTCTCTCTCTCTCTCTCTCTCTCTCTCTCGCATTATAAAGACCTTTAATACATGCCATTCCATCTTACCTTAAGATGTAACGATTTGTTGGTTTTGGGAATTTTACAGAGTATATGTTAATTTTCTTACTTTGAATACCCCTCTTAGAACTATATGTTACATTTTGGTACTTTAAATTTTATAATTGTAACATTTGGTTACTTTTTAAATGTCATGTCTTATAGACTCATATTCAAATGACTGAATTAATTTAATTATTTGAGAATTTACATTCTATTTGAGGATTATAAAAAAAGTAGGTATAATAAATGACATTCTTAAATGTTATACTATTTTATTTAATTTTCATATTGGCCAAATGTTGTGTGGTTCTTGGCAGAAATTAATATTGAATGTTGAGGAAAATGGTTCACTATTTTCAAAATATTAAAAAAAATTAAACTTAACATACAAGTCTGAAAAAACAGATTGAAATCTATTAGCAATGGTGGCAAGAATTTTACAGCATAGAAATGATGATAAATTAAGGGTATAACCTTTCAATTGAATGGACGACCTACAGTTGAAAAATGAAAATATCCTAAGTTGTGCAACAACTGCCCTAAGCATCAAATAAAACTGAACCTTTCATATTAGTTTAAAAAAAAAACAAAAAAAAAACTAACACAAAACTGACTATCGTTGTCACATGTCCTCAAAATCGTTATTGAATAAAATAATTATTAACACACACCAGCTACCATGGTTTTAAACATAACACTTGGATAGACTCCAAACTGGTGATTAATTTGTGCGTAAGGTAGGGAACAAATAACCTAGTGTCACTTTTCTTAAGATTCAAATGTGCTTACATGTTTAACCATTAACTGACCATTATCCTCTGAACAAGATAAACATAAACTGATTAAACTTATAAAACATTCTTTTGGACTAAGTTTATAGCTACACATTTGTCGCCTTTTCCTGGGGGTGAACTGGCCAATACTTGGCCAAACATAGGAACTTAACATTTGAAATTGAAGAAATGATAGCTGTCTATTCCAAGGTAAATGATGTTCACATATCCACTAAAGATAATCTTATTGGAATTGTCAGAATTCTGAAGCAAATGTAATAAAGACAGTGAGTTTTCAATCGCTGCTGCTTTAATCTTAGCAGTATTTTGATATTTTCATCATCTTTACCTTATATTTGCTGGATACTTAGTGTGATAATAGTTGCCCATGACAGCACCTGCAGCTTTAGGGTGTGACATCCTTTGCTGATAACATATAAGACTGCCAATCTGACAGCTTCGTTTGGGTAAAGCTTCTTAATATTTAACTCTCCAACACAGACACTGTGCAAGATACAATAAAGCAGCAGCATTAAATAACTCTTTGGGCCTGATATTCAAAAACCTGCCGGCATGGAGCGAAATCATGCAGAATCTTTGGGATTTTTTATAGACCTTATATTGTAATGTAGGTGTCTCTCCTTCATCTACAAAACCCTGCATAATGCAGTAAATAGCTTTTAAATTAAAATGTGTGGTTCTAACATTTTGTAGGGACCTCTCCATACTTGCGAGATGTCTTAGATCATCTCATCTGAGCGGCGAGCTTGTGTTTATAAGGCCCTTTGTTTGCTAGTGTCAATCAAATTGCATTTCAGACTGTTGCAGCACTCTCTTGCAGAAAAATGATTAATTATGTTTTTTTAACACACAAAATGTTAGAGCTCAATACTCATCTTTATTCACATGTTGTTAATTGGATACTATGTTTTTCATTTGAATAAAAATAACTGCATATTGAACATGAAACCTCATATTCTCTTTATTTATTATTATTATACTATATTTATTAAGCGCCAACATATTCCGCAGCGCTGTCCATGGATACAATTCATTTAAATAAAACAATACAAGACTTGTAAGAGACAGGACAAAATTTACAAACACATACAGGAGGGATTGAGGGCCCTATTCCCGTGGGAACTTACAATCTAGAAGGGTAGGAGGTTGAGAAACAGGAGGTGAGGACTGCAAGATTGAGAAGGATGTTAATACAGAGTTAGATGAGGGAAATGTTAGGTAAGTGAAATTAATTTATTATTGATTTGGGTGGTAGGCTTCCCTGAACAGAAAAGTCTTCAGGGAGCATTTAAAGGAAGAAAGATTAGGGCAAAGCCTGACAGCACGAGGGAGAGAGTTCCAGAGGGTAGGTGCTGCACCACAGAAGTCTTGCAGTCTAGCATGAGAAGAGGTGATAGTTGCGGATGCAAGGAGCAGGTTATTGTTGGATCTTAGTGGACGGGCTGGAGTATACTTGTGTATTAGAGAGGATAGGTAGAGGGGAGCGGCGTTGGTGAGAGTTTTGTATATAAGGGTGAGAATTTTGAATTTAATTCTGCTGTGAATGGGGAGCCAATGAAGGGACTCACAGAGAGGTGCAGCAGATACAGATCGACGGGAAAAGTGGATCAGCCTGGCAGAGGCATTTAGGATGGATTGAAGGGGGGAGAGGCGGGAAAGAGGAAGGCCAGCGAGTAGGTTATTGCAGTAGTCAAGTCGGGAGATAACAAGGGAGTGGATTATTTGCTTTGTGGTGTCAGCGCTCAGAAAAGGGTGAATTTTGGAAATATTGCATAGATGATTGCGGCAGGATGTAGAAAGCGATTGGATATGGGGGATGAAGGATAGGTTTGAGTCAAGTGTGACTCCGAGGCAGCGGACTTGGGGTGATGGGAAAATGGTGATGCCGTCAACAGGGATAGAGAAGTCAGAAGTCGGCGTAGAGCTTGAGGGAGGGATAAGAAGGAGCTCAGTCTTGGACATGTTAATCTTTAGGTGGTGAGAGGCCATCCAGGAAGAAATACCAGATAAGCAGTTGCTGACATGAGAGAGGACAGAGGGAGAGAGAGCAGGGGTGGAGAGGTAGATTTGGGTGTCATCAGCATAGAGGTGATATTTGAAGTCGTAACTGTTGATAAGTTTACCCAGCAAAGAAGTATAGATGGAGAAGAGTAGAGGACCCAGAACAGATCCTTGAGGTACTCCAACAGACAGAGGCATA
Source organism: Bombina bombina (assembly GCF_027579735.1). Classification (NCBI taxonomy): domain Eukaryota; kingdom Metazoa; phylum Chordata; class Amphibia; order Anura; family Bombinatoridae; genus Bombina; species Bombina bombina. Next base: position 631,755,053 of record NC_069504.1, read on the forward strand.
GGAGAGGAGGAGTCGCCGGAAAATGACACAGAAAAAGACCTGTGAGAAAGATAGGAGTGAATCCAGGAAAGAGCAGTGTCACAGAGGCCAAAAGAGCTAAGGGTCTGTAGGAGGAGGGGGTGGTCAACTGTGTTGAAGGCAGCTGAGAGGTCAAGTAAGATGAGTATAGAGTAGTGGCCAATATTTTTAGCATAGAGAAGATCATTTGTGACCTTGGTAAGGGCAGTCTTAGTTGAGTGTTTTGGGCGGAATTCGGATTGGAGTGGGTCAAGCAAGGAGTTGGCAGATAGGAAGTGGGTTAGGCGATTGTAAACTAGTTTTTCAAGGAGTTTTGATGTTAGTGGAAGCAGTGATATTGGGCGGTAGCTTTCAGGACAATTAGGATCGAGGGAGGGTTTTTTAAGTATGGGAGTGACTTTTGCGTGTTTGAAAGAAAATGGGAATGAGCCGGTAGAGAGAGATAGGTTAAAGATGTGGGTAAGAGCAGGAGTGAAGGTGGAAGATAGGGAGGGTATTAGATGGGAAGGGATAGGGTTGAGTGGGCAGGTAGTGAGGTGTGAGGAAGATAGTAAGGAAGAAACTTCATTCTCAGTGGTTGGATGGAAGTTACAGAGGGTGGCAGAGGGAGTAATTGGGCCTGTTGTTGGAGTATTGCAGGTTGGTGTTGGGATGTTGCTTCGGATAGTATGTGTTTTGTTTAAAAAGTAGTCTGCCAGGTCTTGAGCACTAAAGACAGGCAGGGGTGGTGGAGCAGGTGGATAGAGGAGAGAGTTAAAGGTGGAGAAGAGTCGTTTAGGGTTTGATGAAAGAGTAGATATGAGAGAACAGAAGTAAGTTTGCTTGGCTAAGTGAAGGGCGGAAGTGTATGAACAAAGAATAAACTTATAGTGTATGAAATCGGGTTCAGAGGGAATTTTCCTCCAGACACGCTCAGCAGTATGGGAGCATTTTTGCAAATAGCGTGTTTGCTGAGCATGCCAGGGCTGTAACTGACGACGTGGTGTTTTGCGCAGCTGGGGAGGGGCAAGTGTGTCTAATGCAGAGGAGAGAGTTTTGTTATAGTGGGCTGTAGCGAGATCAGGGCAGGTTATAGTGGAGGTGTAAGGGAGGAGATTTTGAATGATTTTTGAAAGTTGGAGCGGATCCACAGCATTTGTATTTCTACAGGTGCGGGGGCGGGATGGAGAAGTGGGATTAGCTGTTGCATTAATATTATAGGTGACCAGGTGATGGTCTGAAATGGGAAAAGGGCGACAGGTGGTGTCAGATATAGAGCAGAGGTAGGAAAATACCAGGTCAATGGAGTGTCCATCACGGTGAGTCAGGGATAGGGTGGATTGTGAGAGACCGAAGGAGGATGTGAGTGAAAGAAGTTTAGAGGCAGCAGGGGCAGATGGGTTGTCAATCGGAATGTTGAAGTCCCCAAGAATTAGGGTTGGTATATTTGAAGAATAAAGAGAAAGTGAGGAAGCCAGGAAGCGAAGTTGTCAAAGAATTGGGAGGTTGGTCCAGGAGGGCGATAGATGACTGCCACTTTTAGGGATAGGGGGAGAACAGGCGAATACAGTGGACTTCAAAGGAGGAGAAGGAAAGAGATGGGATTGGAGGTACGTATTGATAAGTGCAGGAGGGGGAGAGCAGGATGCCAACACCGCCGTCACGTTTCTCACCTTGCCTAGGGGAATGGCTAAAGTGAAGACCACCGTGTGTGAGAGCAGCAATGGAAACAGTGTCAGAAGGAGATAGCCAGGTTTCTGTAATTGCTAAAATGGTGAAAGCATTTGATATAAACAGGTCATGAATTGCTGTAAGTTTGTTGCAGACAGAGCGAGAGTTCCATAGTGCGCAGGTGAAAGGAGTGTATGCGTGTGGGATGCATTGGATGGAAATGAGGTTATGTGTGTTGCTTTTATTAAAGTTACTATAAGGAGTGCGTGACTGGGTAATGGTGGGAATGAGGATGGGCCCAGGATTTGGAGAGATGTCACCTGATGCAAATAGCATCAAGATGGAAAGTAAGAGTAGGTGAGAATGAGATTTTATGAATCAATAATGTAAAAATCATTATATATGATTAATTTAACTAACAGAAAAATGCCAGCTTTGGTACATTCAAAAGCTGAACGTCTTTAACTTAACCCCTAAATGACCAACAACGTACCCTGTGCATCGCTGGTCTTTCTATGGGGGTTCTTTCAATAGTGCTATTTTAACAAGCCTCCCAGAGGCAGGGAGGCACTAATAGCGCTGTCTTGCCACTCGCAGCAAGACCCGCACTATTATAACAACACAATCCCTTAACGACCAGCTACATACTGGGTACGTTGTGGTTGTTAAGGGGTTAAATTTCAAATAAGATGTAATGGGGGAATAAATTAGGATTAAGTTTGTGCATCAAAAACATGTGCACAATCACATAGTCATTTGTAGTTAATAAGAGTTTGGAGAATATTAACAAGACAAAATTCTATGAACCTGGTTCATTTAAACTTGGAGGGCCCCATTTATTAAAGGCTGGATGGACAAATTTTGCTACCACAGATAACTGAGTATTCAATGTCACCCCCTGCTTGCATGCGGCCAATTGTGCATGAACAGGTGCTCTAAATCACCTTTCAAGCTTATCCACACATGCCTGAAATGTTGGGAACCCAAAGCTGCTTTTTGTAGCTTGATAAATAGGGCCTGGATAGTTTGTTTGTGCTTTAAAGTCTCTAATTAGATCTGTCACTGGGAAAATGTGTTTGATTTTATAGTGAATTTAGGATTTAATTTTGCCTCAAGTAATTTACCTTTCTCCTGGTAGAGTCCATTTAATATATGTGTATCCTTCCAAACTGTTATATCCAATGTAGATGATTCCACAGTTAATGCCACCAAATATTAAATCTATTTAAATCAAATATTAGGAAATATTTGTGGGGACAAAATCATCTAGAGTCACTCTGCAAAAAAATAGATTCTACTTATCAGGAAGAAAGATTAGGTCTGCTAAATGTTAAGATATATAAATGGACCACTATTTTAAGAATTGCTTGACTATCTGGTACAGAATACTATACATCATAGGAAATAGAACAAGGAATAACCACAGATCTTTCTTTAAGTTTTATTTTCCAAGCAACAAATAATAGTCCGAAACAACATCAAATTCCAACGATTATATGGAGATATTTTTTTTTTTTTATATGGAGATGATGGATTTAAAATATAATATCTCTGCCCCCACTCATTTCCCTGCAGGCAATTTAAACCCTCTTGTTAAGATGTGAGCTGCCAAACAAATCCATGATATATCTATAACAATTGACTTCACCAGCAAATCATATCATTTAGCCATTATTTAAATGCTCCAAACTATCAATGGAAACATTTCCAAATGTCACCCTATGTTTTCACTTAAACAAAGCAATATCTTCAAATGTAAAATTTTCTCCTTTAAAAAAATATTAATGAACACCAAAAACACAAATTCTCAGTATGAATTTTGTATAGGTTTTAAAAATATTTAGTTACACCATGCTATCTAGTCATCTAAGAGAAACACGATTTTGAATATTTAATACCGACTATCTAATGACAGTAACATTTAAAAAATAGAAAACAAATCCCCTATGCCATAGTCCAAATATTATATCCTTTTTTTTTGTTCAAAGATATAGAAATTTAGGGGGAAGGTCTCTCAGAGAGAGTTTTTATTATTTGACATTAGATTCTTTGATGGTCAGCAATTGCCATATAGGGATAATTTTATATAAAAAAAATCCCTTGATAAAAAACATTATACAAAGGGAGTCAATAAATTACCAAACCAAACAGATATAAAGCTTTAACCCTTTTCATGCACTTAGCAAGAGTGGGTCGTAGCTGTATGGAAGTGCCAGTGATGTCGCCACAAATGTGTGTGGTGACATTAAAGAGGGGTAGGGGCATGAAGTGGCATGCAGAAAATGGAGCTAGAAGGTGGTAAATACATATCTAGATATGCAGTTTATATATATATATATATATATATATATATACACACACACATAGATATAGTACATATATATATATATAGTATATATATATATATACACACAAACACACACTTAAGAGAGAGAGAGAGGGAATTAATTACACACCTATCATAAATGTATATAATTATCAAAGTAAAAGAATGGCATATAAACACATTAGCAATCATGTTTTACTAATTATGTTTTAGTGTCAGTGTGTTTGGAAATATCCATGGAAACCACTAGTGAAAAAGACTAAATAAGTTGTTTCATATAATTTTCCTGTTACATCATAATTGTAATTAGAGCACCTTAACTCATTCAAATTGGGTCACTGCCAAAGCAAATAAATAATGTGTCAAGAACAGGTTATAATCACTCTGTAAGGAGTTTTGAAAAGCTAAAAGAATGGGCTGGTAAATGACAAATGAGATTTAACACTAATGAACGTAAACCTTTAAATTTTGGAAGAAACAAAATCTACTACCTAAATGGGACAAGACATGGCAAAACAGAGTTGGGATGGGATTTATACATTCTTGCGGGGGAAAAACTAAAAAGTAGTACATATAAAGGGGCATGGATGTAGGGGTAAAATATTTTTCCCCTATGTAAAATCCTACATACTGATTATGGAGCATAGTTTTGAGTACCAATTAATAAAAAGGTTGTTACATAATTATAAAGTTATGCTTTCTTTTAACCTCATCTACTATATTACTATTGTTAAATATGTCCTTTGTACATCCCTATATTGAGAGTTCTTCATTCAGTGAGTTGGTATCCTGTTTTGTTAGCACCACCTTACATAGGAAGTACATAAATGAGGCTACTAACCATTTGAGTTTTTCTGTTTCTTTCATTTATATTTATATAGTATAATCTAGGTAAAAGCTTTTAATTGGAATAAATAATAAGAAAGATGTTGCTGAGTGGCTGATTTAATCAGTCTGGGTAATAAACTGATCCTATATTATTATGTATGCTTAATAAATTATCTTTTTAATCCACAGCTTCACCAAAAGTATTAGAATCTCTTTCATATTTATACCCTTGTGAAATATATGTTTGATTGTTAAAACACAAACAGCAAATAACACTCCTGTGCCTAAACTAATCCTCTTCATTCTCGAATAGCACAGTGCAACAGTGCTTGTTACATTACCAGAATGCTACACTGATTCTATTTTTTTTTACTTTAATCTCTAAAGAAATGACAGACACAAGCTGGAAAACAAGAGCAGGAGGCTTAGCGCAAAGACGTTACTTTGGGGAATCACACGTGCATTTTTTAAATTTGCTGTCTATGGTTTTATTTGTAGCTTTTATATTTCACTTGTGACAAATTAAAACATATCCACACTATGCCAAGGTTTAATATGGTTATTCATTTATTTCACTTTCAATTTCTATTCATGGAACATTATGAAATGTTTTAATTTATCAAACATTTTTAAGCTAACCCTTTTGCATGCAAAGTTATTTTGTATTTTAGTACTAAGCATCAGCTTAAAGGGACAGTCTACACCAGAATTTTTATTGTTTTAAAAGATAGATAATCCCTTGTTTACCCATTCCCTAGTTTTGCATAACCAACAGTTAAATTTATATATTTTTTACCTCTGTGATTATCTTGTATCTAAGCCTCTGCAGACTGCCCCTTTATTTGTTCTTTTGACAGACTTGCAGTTTAGCCAATCAGTGATGGCTCCCAGGTAACTTCACATGCGCGAGCACAGTATTATCTGTATGAAAAACATGAACTAACACCCTCTAGTGGTGAAAAACCTGTTAAAATGCATTCTTAAGAGGCGGCCTTCAAGGTCTAAGAAATTAGCATTTGAACCTCCTAAGTTAAGCTTTCAACTAAGAATACCAAGAGAACAAAGAAAAATTGGTGATAAAAGTAAATTGGAAAATTGTTTAAAATTACATGCCCTATCTGAATCATGAAAGTTTTTTTGGACTAGACTGTCCCTTTAAAGGAACATAAAGGTCAACGTTGAAATGTGCATTTAAATTTTAAAAGAAGCACGTTTCCATATACTTCTATTAGCAAAAACGCTTGTAGTAAACGTTATTACTGTTTTTCTGCAATATACTGTATGTACATATGCTGTAAGTTCCCCGCGCACCAGCATTCAAACCTTGTAGTAGTCAGCAGTGCCTTGTATAACACAATTCTTCAGTGATGCAATACACAGCACAGCCAGCTAACTTAGCATATGTGCGAATGCCGCTGAAAAAGTAACATTTTTAGAGAAAAAAATTGCTAATAGAAGTATAATCCAAAAAATATTCTATATAAAATTGAAATGCACCCTTGCACAGTTCAATTTTGACCTCTCTGTCCATTTAATTCAGACTTTGTTAGGATGCTAAAGTAAGGAATTGGATTTCTCATTTTACAATGTAGTTGTTAGCTTAGCTGTATCTTCTTTCAGAGATTATTCTTGTGAATTATCATATAATAAACCTTGCAATATACTTCCTGTCATCTTACTTTCAGTGGTCTGTATAACCCTTAACATAAGGAACATACTCCTCATTATACTTTTGGTACATACAGTATTTTGCATTATAAGGAATAAAAAAAGCCTGATGTTAATATGGACATCTGCACCTTTTGTATACCCCAGGTGTACTCATGAGCTAATTGGTATGTAGGGACTCTTGCATGAACTAACTTGTTTATAGTGGGTCTTCTGGTTAAATACTTGTCCCTGTTTATATAGGCAGCTACTTGAATGTTGAGAACATTCCCTGTTTATGGGCTAGATTACAAGTGGGGTGCAATTTATAGCTCCCATGTGTTCTAACTTCGCTAGATGGAGGCTTTTTGCGCCCGTTGGGTTGCGCTCGTATTATGAGTTGAAAGTAAAAAGCTAGTGCTAGAGCAAAACCCAGAGGGGCGCAAAAAGTGGAATTGAAAATATTGTGAATTCCCCCAAAGACATCCATTGAGAGCAAAAACTGGGAAAAAAACTAACACCCATACTTGCACACTAACCCGATCACATTTTCTCAAGTGTGCTAATCCTGTCACGATTAATGAATACTTCACATTGCATTTTTTTGGTAATATATATATATATATATATATATATAAGGGAGAGAGAAAAACCTGATTTTAATTTTAAACCTTATAAAAGGTGATGGTGCAGACCCTTTAATATAAATTCCAAAAATTATAAAAAGGGAGAATAAAATAGGATAGCTATGTCCTCTTTAGCAAGAAAGGGAATTCAGCACTCTTTTAAATTTCAAAACAAATATTCTTTATTTTTAAACTTATATCATTGTTAGGCTTCTATGTTACAAACCAATAAAATAATATATCCCTGTAATTTTCAATCCTGGTTACAATGTATCAAATCACAGCATATTGTTACAGCTGAATATCCTAATTACAAAGTAAAGGTCGTTACAACTCCTGGATTGAAGGAACTTAAAGGGACACTGAACCTGAATGTTTTCTTTCGTGATTTAGATTGCAAGAGAACGAAGAAAAATTAATAATAGGAGTAAATTAGAAAGCTGCTTAAAATTGCATGCTCTATCCGAATCATGAAAATAAAAACTTGGGTTCAATCTCCCTTTAACTTAAGATCAGGGTTTTTTCTATGCTTGATACCTCCAGATAGAGTAGATATAGAACCTTGCTAACTGAGCTTTGATCCACAATGAGTTAATGCTTGTAACATATAGATATATAAATATTTAACAGAGAAGCTATTACTACTTTAACCCCTTAATAACCAACGTCGTACCTTGTATGACGTTGATCGTTATGCCCTTAAAGGGACACTGTACCCAAATTTTTTCTTTTGTGATTCAGATACAGCATGCAATTTGAAGCAACTTTCTAATGTACTCCTGTTATCAAATTTTCTTCATTCTCTTTGTATGTTTATTTGAAAAGCAAAAATTTAAGTTTAGATGCGGGCCCATTTTTGTTTATTTTACCTGCATAGTTTAGTTTGTGTGTAAACTTACTTGTATACACATTCAGACATGTATATGTATGTATCTCTAGGTTAGGGGCCGATTTAAGAAGCTACGTATCGGCCCCGATGCCTCTGTTTCTGCGCGAGCCTTCAGGCTCGCCAGAAACAGGAGTTAAGAAGCAGCAGTCTTAAGACCACTGCTCCTTAACTCGTACGCAACCTCTGAGATGGCATACAGCAATTAGCCAGATCACATACAAATGGGTTGATTGACACCGCCTGCTAGCGGCCGATTGGCTGCAAATCTACAGGGGGCAGCATTTGTCAATGCGCTGCGGACATGATCGCTGTCTGAACTTCTAATGACTAGTAGATTTTTTTCTAAAACATTTCAGTTATTCTATTTCTAACCCCCTTTATCATGTGACAGCCATCAGCCAATCACAAATGCATTTACGTATATTCTGTGAATTCTTGCACATTCTCAGTAGGCGCTGGTAACTCAAAAAGTTTAAATTTAAAATTGCATTCTCTATCTGAATCATGAAAGTTTAATTATGACTTTATTGTCCCTTTAATATTTTTTATCAGACAGTGTTATTATAAGTGTAAATGTACTTTTAAATGTTTTTTGATGTGTTTTGTGCAACTTTTTAGTCTCACATAATAGTTAACCTGAGCTCTGAAGTCAAGCTAACCGACACGCATTAAATTAGTTTGCAATCAAGTGAACGCTTTACTTTCAACTCATACTGAAAAAATCCAATAGTGTGCCACTCGTAATTTAGCTTATATAGGGAGCAACTTGTAGATTTGCATATTCGGTTGCAAGACATTGCTGCAATAAATGGCTAGGCAATGTGATCCAGTAATCTCTGGTAGTCAAGAGGTTAACCACCTGTGAATTTCCAGTACTCTAGTTCCTCTCTCTTGATTTTAATTGCTACGCATCTAATCTAAAATGATCCAGAAAATAAAAATGTGAAATAATCTAAGGCAGAAAACTATTGGTAACAGTAAAATCCTATTATAATAGAGTTTATGATTCTAGCTTTGAAGGACTTTGCTTTCAAGACAGTTTTATCTTCTGAATGTCGGTTCCAATTCTCTACTCCAGGCTATTTCATACAACTGATTATAACAGGAAAAAGTTATGCCCATAATAAAATAGCTATTGAAGTCAGCTTCTTCTTACTGCAACAAAAGGAACACAGGAGATCTGACTGAATTATTCTACAGTGGTGTCTAAGTGATTTGAAGACATTGCAACAATGTCTTTATATTATTTTCTATATTTATTATATACAGGAAAATGAATAATACTTAGCTTGTACACTTGTGGAATACAAAAAAAAACAAAACAATTTATTTGGAGTAAGACAATTCTAAAAGCAATCAGATATTACCATGTGTATTAAATGTTAACCCACTGTGATGTGGCAATGTTCAATAAAGAAAAGTAAGACTATTTACTGTTTGTGAGTAACAAGTACTTTGTCATTCTTAAAGTCATATGTTCAAAGGATCGCTGCATTCAGACAAGAAATGTTTATTTTCATCTTGCCTGTCTTGCAATGGTCATGACATACTGATGATTTATAATGTTGTCTCAAGGGGAAAGTATAGGTCTCGCTACCTTAGAACATTCCAAATCGTTTGCTAATGATTGTGAATGTCAGCAGTGTGGAGGTGGCATATTTTCAAAAGGTGTTTATTTAAGATAAAGAGCTAGATTACGAGTGGAGTGCTATCTATTGCTTGCACATTCAACTTGCTAAAAAAAAAGTTGAAAGTAAAAATGTTTTGCACAAGTGCTAATCCGATGCACACAAAAAGACGAACTTTAAATATTGCGACCACTTTAACTTTAACATATCCCCCATAGATTTCAATATATAGATATAGACAGGAATGTCTATTTAAAAATACTTAGATCATATGCCCCTATGTGAAGAACATTGGAATATGACATATTTACAGTAAATAGATAGTTAAACACTTTATTAAACATGAATATTGCATAATCTGTGCATATGGTGTGTTATTTATATGCATTATATTTTAAAATAGTTTATTATATCATTTTGCTAATTTTGTTTATTGTTAAAATTATATTACTTCACGTCACCGGCTATGTTATGGTTTAGAAATAAGATTAACAATGAAGGCTATTATTAGAGGTTTGCACAGGTGAAAAATTTGCTTTGGACAAAATTTTCAGAATGAATATTCGGAGAAATTAGTTTCCCCGAATATTCATTGGCCGGTACTACTAAATATTTGTTAAACATTTATATTTGTTTTTCATTAAACAAATGTAAATGTACCAAAGCCACAGGTGAAAAAATGCACCTGAAGCATTATACTTATCTTTAGCTTGCTGTTGTGAGTGAGATAGGGTGCAGGAACAGATACACAGAACAATAAACGTATTTGTAAAATCTTTACCGATTGATAAGCAAAATAACAGTTGGTAGTTCAAACTGAAGATCACAGAAACAGCAAGTTTGAACATAGGCCCAATGCAGAACACTAAAGCCCAATATAAAGTTCACAGTATTTAAGCGGTTGCAGTAACAAAGTCAAATGGACACTGGTGCTTGAATTGTGCAGTAAAGGTTGAGGTTGTCACAGAATACATGGTATGGCAGGCAGCTGGTAAATGGAAAGCAGATACATGATTCTCAGCAGGCACAGGATACCCAGCAGGTCACGGGGTACCGAGTAGGTACTGTAAACACAGATGATTTGAGGAAGGCTGTCGCTGGTATACACAACGGCTGTTCCGCAGAAAAAAGTCAGTAATTAAGAGCTTTCTGGGCTAACGCCGGTTTATAAAGCTCTTAACTACTGTGCTCTAAAGTACACTAACACCCATAAACTACCTATGTACCCCTAAACCGAGGTCCCCCCACATCGCCGACACTCGATTAAATTTTTTTAACCCCTGATCTGCCGACCGCAAAGAGCCGCCACCTACATTATAGCTATGTACCCCTAATCTGCTGCCCCTAACACCGCCGACCCGTATATTATATTTATTAACCCCTCACTAACCCTATAATAAATAGTATTAACCCCTAATCTGCCCTCCCTAACATCGCCGACACCTAACTTGGATCAGCCAATAGAATGCGAGCTCAATCTGATTGGCTGATTGGATCAGCCAATCAGATTGAACTTGATTCTGATTGGCTGATTCCATCAGCCAATCAGAATATTCCTACCTTGATTCCGATTGGCTGATAGAATCCTATCAGCCAATCGGAATTCGAGGGACGCCATCTTGGATGACGTCATTTAAAGGAACCGTCATTCGTCGTTCTGTCGTCGGCCAGGATGGATGTTCCGCGTCGGAGGTCTTCAGGATGCTGCCGCTCCACTCCGGATGGATGACGATAGAAGATGCCTCTTGGATGAAGACTTCAATCGGATGGAAGACCTCTTCTGCCCCGCTTGGATGAAGACTTCTACCGGATGGAGGACCTCTTCTTGCTCCGCTTGGATGAAGAATTTGGCTCGGCTGGGTGAAGACGACTCAAGGTAGGGAGATCTTCAAGGGCTTAGTGTTAGGTTTATTTAAGGGGGGTTTGGGTTAGATTAGGGGTATGTGGGTGGTGGGTTGTAATGTTGGGGGGCTTGGGTATTGTATGTTTTTTTTTACAGGCAAAAGAGCTGAACTTCTTGGGGCATGCCCCGCAAAGGGCCCTGTTCAGGGCTGGTAAGGTAAAAAAGCTTTGAACTTTAGTAATTTAGAATAGGGTAGGGCATTTTTTTATTTTGGGGGGCTTTGTTATTTTATTAGGGGGCTTAGAGTAGGTGTAATTAGTTTAAAATTGTTGTAATATTTTTCTTATGTTTGTAGATATTTTTTTATTTTTTGTAACTTAGTTCTTTTTTATTTTTTGTACTTTAGTTAGTTTATTTCATTGTAGTTATTTGTAGATATTGTATTTAATTAATGTATTGATAGTGTAGTGTTAGGTTTAATTGTAGGTAATTGTAGGTATTTTATTTAATTAATTTAATGATAGTATAGTGTTAGGTTTAATTGTAACTTAGGTTAGGATTTATTTTACAGGTAATTTTGTAATTATTTTAACTAGGTAACTATTAAATAGTTCTTAACTATTTAATAGCTATTGTACCTGGTTAAAATAATTACAAAGTTGCCTGTAAAATAAATATTAATCCTAAAATAGCTACAATGTAATTATAATTTATATTGTAGCTATATTAGGATTTATTTTACAGGTAAGTATTTAGCTTTAAATAGGAATAATTTATTTAATAAGAGTTAATTAATTTAGTTAGATTAAAATTATATTTAATTTAGGGGGGTGTTAGGATTAGACTTAGCTTTAGGGGTTAATACATTTATTAGAATAGCGGTGAGCTCCAGTCGGCAGATTAGGGGTTAATAATTGAAGTTAGGTGTCGGCGATGTTAGGGAGGGCAGATTAGGGGTTAATACTATTTATTATAGGGTTAGTGAGGCGGATTAGGGGTTAATAACTTTATAATAATAGCGGCGCGGTCTGCTCTGCAGATTAGGGGTTAATAAGTGTAGGCAGGTGGAGGCGACGTTGTGGGGGGCAGATTAGGAGTTAATAAATATAATATAGGGGTCGGCGGTGTTAGGGGCAGCAGATTAGGGGTACGTAGGGATAATGTAAGTAGCGACGGTTTACGGAGCGGCAGATTAGGGGTTAATAATAATAGGCAGGGGTCAGCGATAGCGGGGGCGGCAGAATAGGGGTTAATAAGTGTAAGGTTAGGGGTCTTTAGACTCAGGGTACATGTTAGAATGTTAGGTGCAGACGTAAGAAGTGTTTCCCCATAGAAAACAATGGGGCTGCGTTAGGAGCTGAACGCGGCTTTTTTGCAGGTGTTAGGTTTTTTTTCAGCTCAAACAGCCCCATTGTTTCCTATGGGGGAATCGTGCAAGAGCACGTTTTTGAGGCTGGCCGCGTCCGTAAGCAACTCTGGTATCGAGAGTTGCAGTGGCGGTAAATATGCTCTACGCTCCTTTTTTGGAGCCTAACGCAGCCATTCTGTGGACTCTCAATACCAGAGTTATTTTAAAGGTGCGGCCAGAAAAAAGCCAGTGTTAGCTACCCGGGTCGTTACCGACAAAACTCTAAATCTAGCCGTAACTTCCTTCAGAGCATTGCATATAAGTATTTAAACCATTTACAGTAGCTGACCTACCCAACAGAGGGCCTGGGTGCAATTTTTTCAGGCCCTTCAAAGCTTCTGTCACAGGTTGTGAGAATACCTGAGCTCCAAGATGGCAGCTCCAGTACAAAGAGGCAGAGCTTCGGTATCTGGCACCTTTATGTTATGAAAACAGAAGAACCGATTTGTAAGAAGCTTCAGGAACAGGATCAAATGCAATAACATAAGGCACAGTGTGGATGTGCAGTGGAAAAAGAAACCATCATACTTCAGGAACAGCACTGCAGACTGGACCCCTGGATCCCCTGTTTTCGTGTACACTAGACAGTTTGGATACCGGAGGGAGCTGTGCTCTTATTTCTTACAGTGGCTACTTACCTCATACTGATTGAGGTAACTGAAAGTAAGTGCTTGGCTACAGGGGGTTAACACCCCATATTATTGATATTTTCCATTTGATATATTTTACCTCGGCTTTGAGGTGCAGTTGTTTTTATTTTTATCTTTGGTGAAGATTTTGGAAACCTTTTCACTTCATCGTTTCTGCTGCCCAAATTTTTGGAAACTTTGGGATCAAACTTTTATACTCTCTCTATCAATTTTATATATATATATGTATTTTAATAGGTGATAATATAACATATTTTTGATGGCACAGATTTTTATATTTACTATTTGATACATACTACGTTCAGTGTTATAGCACAGAAAACATTTTCTTGTTTTTGAAATATATATTTATACCTATAAATATAGATGATTATTTATATATATATATATATATATATATATATATATATATATATATATATATATATATATATATGAATATATATTTATAAATACTTAGAACATATTCCCTTATGTGCAGAACATTGGAATATGATTTTACATGTTTGTAGCTTCTAAGGGCTCCAATGCATATATATATGTGTGTGTGTGTGTGTGTATACATGTGTACTTATGTTTTTAATGTGTTTATATATCAGTAAATACATATATACACATATAAATACATATATACACATATGTATATATAACACATAGAGACACCCAGCACTCACCAGCTAGCTAACAGCTAAGATAAAATCACAACTGGAAAGGTTAGTTACCGCATCTGGCCTAATGGGAAAAGCTCAGGCACCACGTCAAGGTTCTTTCCACTGCCTGAGTCCCTAACACAGCCACACTATGCGAGCTTACAAAGCCAAACATACTGAGAACAAAGAAGGGGTGCACAGGTGTGTGTAATCACCCAGAGAAATACAAAACACGGAAGGAAACTGCACTCCAAGACCGTATCAGGTACACATCCAGTGACTCAGCAACACCCAGGGCTGGGATGTTGCTGAGTCACTGGATGTGTACCTGGTCCGGTCTTGGAGTGAAGTTCCCTTCCGTGTTTTGAATTTCTCTGGGTGATTACATACACCTGTGCACCCCTTCTTTGTTCTCAGTTTGTTTGGCTTTGTAAGCTCGCATGGTGTGGCTGTGTTAGGGACTCAGGCAGTGGAAAGGACCTTGATGTGGTGCCTGAGCTTTTCCCATTTGGCCAGATGCAGTAACTAACCTTTCCAGTTGTGATTTTATCTTAGCTGTGAGCTAGCTGGTGAGTGCTGGGTGTCTCTATGTGTTGTATTACTTTTTGTTTGTAATCCCCCTTGTTTCTTGCACCCATTCCGGACTGTGGTTAACTGCCTGTGGCTCTGGTGACATCACAGCTTTTTTGGAGTGCTATTTAGCACCCAGGGCTGGGATGTTGCTGAGTCACTGGATCTGTACCTGGTCCAGTCTTGGAGTGCAGTTCCCTTCCGTGTTTCATATGTATATATAATATATACATATATATATATATATATATATATATATATATATATATATATATATATATACTGTACATACATATACATCTTTAGATATGTATATGTATGTATCTCTACTTTAAAGCCCCTTGTCTGCCTTTTTTTCTAACACCTCATATCTTTGAGCCCTTATTTGTAATTATGATCATAAGTGTACTTAATAATTTATTTTTGATGTGTTTTGTGACACTTTTTTATTTCCCAAAACAGTTAACCAAAGCTCTGAGGTCGCTCTAACCTGGCGCACATTAAGTTCAATTGAGCTAAAGCAATTTTTTTTACTTTCAACTTGTAATATGAGCGAAAAACCCGAAGAGAGCAAACCTCCACGATAAACCCCTTAACGCTGGCGTGTAACTGTTTACGCGCCATTCCAAATTTGGCCCTTAAAGTGTGCACACTTTTTAAAGCCCACTATTGTAAATAGGAAAAATTTATTTTTTTTCACGATATGAAAATCCCACAATATTAATATTGTTTCTACACCAAAACCGCGACAAATGAATTTTGAACAATAAACTAACATAGTAAAATGATATAGTAATTAGTAAACAATTTTACGGTGTAATGAATATAAATGACACACTGTAAACACATTCACAGTATATCCACAATGCACAGCTCAAATGCTTTAATTATTCTTTTACAGGTTTTGGTATTGTTTTGGAATTAAAGGGGTTACGTTCACACATTATGCAAATGGAAAATAACCATCACATCACACAGTGAAGTGTACTAAAAACACTTCTTTGCTAGACTACCTTGAAACAATAATTTGATAGCATAATAAAATTCCACATGCAATTTTGATTTGTTAAGCAGATAAGCAATATTATGACAAGCTTTAGATTATTGGGCATGTAGAGAACAGTCATGAAAATTTAAAAAAAACCTTACTTTTATTATTGACTTTTATTATAAATCATCAACATACAGCACAGATTTATACAAGGTTTAGACATAGCTACTATGGATGAAGGAAACTGGTTTCTTATTCATACACATATTTGCGTAAAAATATATATACGTATGTGAAAAAATGTTGAGTATGTAAAGAACAATGAAGAAGATATTTCAGATTTTATTCATGGGCGCAGTTGTTTCACGTAGTATCATCAAAACAGGGGATACCAGAAATGCATATTCCAAAATAAAATGGATTATAAACAATATAGAGGGTGAAAGATATATGAAGAGGAAAAGCAATCAATGGCAAAGTGCCATTAATACACGGTTTTATTGCAGAACCGTGTAACCTCATTAAAATTAAAACGTATTATGTCAGAAACATACTACTGATGCATTTCATAGTGTTACCAGACTCTCACAAGCAGCAGCTGGTCTTTCTCATACCCAGACTTATAGAACACAATATAAGAATACTTGTGAAGGCACAAGATCTTTTCTACACAGACTACATCCTCATATTCATATATATTTCATTAAAAATAAAGAAGCTCAGTCTGAAACTAAATTATGAGTCTTTTCCAACCTGGAAGGCCAGCAAGATTCACAAGAAGATGTATTCTCCAACCTTATATTATATCAATGTCCCAAAGAGGACAGGAGTAGAGAACATTTGGATTTGTTTAAAAAATTTTTTTAACTGTTAATGAATATTTATTATTGGGGCCATTTTAAACTAACCAAATACTGAAAAGTGCAGAACACGAACATTGTTATAAACACATTTTTCTTTATATTTGTTCCAAATGATTCATCCAAAACAAATTTATGGCTCCATGTACTAAGCCGTCAATTCATCCGTCATTTTAGACGCGGATAAACTCGCCGTTACTCGCCGCGGGCGAAATGGTGTCCGCTGTCACTATGTACTAATAATCCCCCAATAAATAGACAAGTCTAGCCCGCCGCGAGCAGTGGCGGATTATTGATAAATTTGACGCCTCGCTCGCCGCGACTAAGCTGATGTACTTAACTTTCAGTTGAATTGTCTGGCCAATTATTAACACGTGACATGCAAGGTGTCACGAACATCATAGTAGTCGTGGGAATAGAATTTTGTTCCTATAAAAGTTCAACTTATCTAAACAACTTTATTATTGTTCAAAATTTTTTGAAGAGTGATAACAGAGCGTTATTTTTGTAATATTTATTTACAATTTGGATATGGCTTCATCTGGATCTGATAATATATAAATATTAATATAAAAATAATTATAAAGATTGACAACTATACAATACAAATTTAAAATATAGATTACTCTTTAATTACAGTCGACAAATTTGGCGCAATTTATGTACATGGAAATGAGAGACAAATTAGACGCCAGTTATGCTGTACAATGCTGATATTACTGCCTTTTATGTATGTCTAGACTGGCGTCTAGATTGACTTTCCTATTGTTTTGTACCTTGCCCGCCACCTAAAAGGTGGCGAGGCAAAAATAACGAGGTGGGAGCGGAAATTGTAGCGAGTGGACAAATAGATTTTTTAGTACATTCGTTTTTGGCGAGTTGGTGGTCAAATGTGTCTAATTACAGTGAAAAATGGAGAGGTAGCGAGGTTTGGCGGATAAGTACGCTCGCAATTTTAAAGATGCGAGTTTGAACATAGTTGACGACTTTGTACATATCAGTTTGCGAGTTTTGACGCGAGATTTGTTGCGGGTAGCTCGCTGACTGCTTAGTACATGGAGCCCTTAGTGCTGCAAAAGTCTATTTAAAAAGAAATTGTAGTCAAAGCACAACTTTTACATTATGGATTATTTTATATCAATTTGTATTGTGCATTGTTTAGGCTTTTTAACCATAAAATAAAGGCTGTATCTAGCTAGTCTCGCTGATTTTTGTTTTTGTGGCAAGTTCAGCCAGAAAAGCCTAAAATAATAAGCATACATGAACCCCAAGAATAGTCAAAAAATTATTAATGACATAACTTGGTAAACAGAAAAGTGAGTTACAAGCAAAACTCACCTAAAATTAATCTCTTCATTGTCTTAATATGACTTAGGGCTAGATTACAAGTGGTACGCTAACGTTAGCATGCACAATTTTGAATAATGTGCCTCATTAGCTAGTACTCATATTACAAGTTTAAACTAAATGTAAACGTGCAAGCACAATCGCAATTTATGCTCGTCTGGTTAGTGCGACTGAAGACCGTGTGTAAAGTATAAAGAGTTTAATGTATTTATGTTGCATCAAACACAACATAAATACATTAAAATACACAGTCACACTTATATAAATACTATCTGTTGAAAATGAATCACATAAATATTAATAAAAAAATTGTGAGAGTTCAAAAGTATATGGTATATGATAAGGCATGTATATATATATATATATATATATATATATATATATACATATATATATATATATATATATATATATATACAGTACATATATATATATAAAAGTATTCACATCTAAATATATGTATGTATGTATATATGTGTATATACATGTTTATTTATGTGTATATACGTATATACATACATATATACATGTATAAACACATATATAGATACACATTGCAGCTATTTCCACGCAGATACCAGAAAACATGACATTTATTTTTTATTCAGTATTAATATTTAATAAAGTGTTTTTGTATGTATATACTGTAAATATTTTACATTCAAATGTTCTTCACATAGGGAAAATGTTTTAAGTATTGTAATATAGATATACCTACATATATTTGTATATATATCCATACCTGTATATATATACATATATATATATATATATATATATATATATATATGTATAGGTAAATATTTTACGAAAAAATCAATTATATATATATATAACTATTTAGAAATAAAAAAAACAGGGGGGCGGGGCTAGCCGCCGATGGAGATGGCCGCACTTCTAGCTCCCGACTCTAAGCCTGCAAAAGGGACATATTTATCTATTTGGTCATATAAATTTAAGTTCCAACCACATGAGATAATTCAAGAACGAGTCTGGGAGCATATGCATGCTTTTCTTTTTATGTGTGACCCGGTACAGAGGAGAAGGTATGCAACGAACAAGGCATCAGATAAGCTAAAGATGGCGGATCACTATAGTGAGGTGGCAGCATCAAAATTCTAATTCTATCCAACCCCTCCAGTTTCCTGGGTCTGGTTAGTAACTTTCCAGTAGCTGACATCCAAATCTGTCTAATTTATTGTATGGAGCATAACTGCTTAACTGCAATGGAGGCAGCTGATCTTTGGGAGCGGAGAGTCTGTGCTGTCCTGGCTCAGCACTTCTGCAATTTACAACGGAGCCTGATGCGGATGTTAGGCGCACAAGGAGCCTCAGCAGGTGGTAGGTTCTGGTCCCCAGAGAAATCAGAGTCCTTGTCCCACAGCGAGGATACTGAGCACAGTTGTCACAGATCTGGGGAACAAGATGTCACCCTCTCCACGTGGTGCTGAGAACTGGAAGTCTTCTCGGAACGTATCTACTATTAAAAAGGTTAGCCGTGCAGAGAGACTTTCTGAATTTTGCTATGTGCCTAAACTTCGCCCCAGTAAAGTGACGAAAGCCCAAAGTATGCGACATCTGAGGGTAAGGGGTGCAAGAAAGATCCAATATACAGATGTGAGGGCCAAGAATGAGAAAATGTGGAGATCGGAGCCTGCAGAGAAGCCAATCACCCATAGGTTTACCTCAAGTGGATTTACCCTCCAGCGCTTTGTTTCCCAGCTAGCCAGATATGTAGCCTCATTTGATAGCCCTGTAGACAGGTGGCCTTTTGTGAGAGAAGGCATAGGGTGAAGTGTGCAGCAGTCGGGGACGGACCTTTGGACTTGACAGCCGACCGTCCAGTAAGTCTTAAATATGGGCATTAAACTAACTAACTTGGAAATTTCCAGCTTATAGCTGTATGGGACTTTATTAATGAGGACATCTTTATGTACTATTGTTGTTAGTATTTGTTTGGAGTTGAACTACTTCTAAAAAGCCATGTTACTAGTTAGGCTGAACAAACATGTTTCCCTTCCCAGTGCATACTTTACAGTTGATTGAGACCATTGCTCCAGGACCATATTTCCAGTGTGTCTTTATCTGCCCTCTCTCATTTAAACTCTTGACCTATGCCAAGTGGTGTGCCTCCAGCGGCCGGGGCGGCACGTCTACATAATTTATCTATTTTTCTATTTGCAGGAATGCAAGTATTGGAGGTCTCATTATATCATGACTGTGAGGAGAGGTCTAATATACATTTATATAAATGTGTCTTTATATATATGGAAGTGCATATTAGCCAGGGGATATATGGTCTCAGCATTTTTGTTTATATACAAATAATTTCTTCTCTCTGAGTAGAATTAGATTAAGCGCACGTAAGTTTTGTCCTTAGAATTTAGTATCAGGCTCCCCCTGTATATAGCCCCTCGCAGGGCATCTATTGTATATGCCCGAGCCCTCTGCTCCTTTTAATTTAATTTAATTTGAGTAAATGTAGCTACAATTCTTTTCAACTTATTGGCGGCACATTTAGTCCTTATATAGTATTATATGAATCACATTGTTTGTTTCATAAAAGCTAGTTTTATCCATGAGTAATATTTTATTTCTATATATGTTTTGTTGATATAGAGTTCTCAAATGTCAGCATTGTATCTTTATTATCTGCTTTACACACCGATGGCCCAAAAGTTTACTATTTCATCCTCCCCCCACCCCCCACTAATTTTCTTCATGTGGCCCAAGGGTGGTCCCTAAGTAACTACTATCTAATATTGCTTTAATGTATTAGCTGGTCCAAAAGTGGCCGGTCCAGTAGTTACCATACAACAATATTATATATTCAAAAATAAAGGAGATATCATAATAGGTCCATATAAGTTTTCGTTAGTCTTCTATATATCTTAAGCACAGTCAGTGAGGTGAACATATTTAAGCTACATAGGAGTTTACTAATCTGGTTATGATATACTGTCATAAATATAGCTAAATGTTGTCTTTCTACATCCCAATGACTTTTATGTCTGCATGTTTACTATGTATAATGTTGATGATACTTCTCATCTCTCTCTTATTTTACTTACATTTTATTGCTGTCTGTGCCTACATTTGGACTTTTATTATTGTTTGTTAACATTATCTCTTATTAAAAAATTATTTAAAAAAATAAAATAAAAAAATAAAAAAACAGTTTCTTCTATGTGAAGAACATTGGAATGCAAAATAATCACAACTCACGTCAGCTATAGAGCACTTGGTTAAACATAGTTGGGTTATCACACAAGGGATATGTATTAGTTTTGTTTTTTTACTTTGCGGCTACATTGAAGTCTATGAGTAAAATAATTTAGCACATTTGCAATATCCGAACTCCTGAAGATAGCGCAAGCCGGGTTTTTGCTCACGCGCAAACCATTTACTTTAAACTTGTAATACGTGTGCTAACCAACGAGCGGTAAATGTTTACTTCTGCCAGTGTTTGCACATGAGCGAAAGCACTAAATAGTGTTCCACATGTAAACTAGACTTTAGTGAATAATGACAAAAAAATTTACATTTTATATGATAACTTTACGTAGCACAAACATTATAGCAGATAACATTAACAATATAAATGAAGTTCTAAACACACAAAATTTCATATATTCGTTATTAAATATCCACATTAACTTTGCATGGTTTATATAAAAACATAGGAGACCAGAATGTCAATTAATATTAAAGGGATATGAACAAGTTGATGATCTTGTAATATAAAATCATTTCATTATGCAGGGTTAAAAAAAAACAAAAAACATTTTCATAATTTTTTTCAGCCATTTTTTCCACTTCAGAATCCTGTCTCTAATTGACCTCAGCAGAGGCGACACAAAAAACTGCATAACCATTAAACCTTTGCTAAAATGACAGTGGTAAGCCTTGTCTGTTCTGTTTTAGAGTCAAAATAAATATTTGGTTTAAAGCCTTTTAAAATGTTAAACAACAAAAATAAACAGGTCATTTTTGTGTAAATTAGTATTTTATTTGACAATATATTTTACCTCGTATAGACTAATAGCCTTTCTTCAAGCCAGGAAACTGGGTGCCTATTACAACAAGTAATCTATAGAGTAGTTCAGGCTATTAGCACACAATTTGTAAGCAACAGCTTGCATTTTATGACATTGGTTTACATAAAAAGACATGCATACATCAGACCAGGTACCCATAATACTGGGCAATGTTTACAGCAGACTTTAGTGTATCATTTTATACTAGCTGTTTAATAGCTTTTAGCAAGTGCCTTTATAAACAAATGAACAGAAAATTGTAACATGGTATGTTCTTATAATAATTATTTCAACCACGGGACCAACACAATACATTATCAGAATCTCCCACATTGTAATTATGCTCATTACAGGCTCTTTGTAGATTCTGGAAGCAAGTTTAAATTGTGTGCACACTTGGTCCTATGATAGTGTACTTGTATCATTACAAAAGCCATAAAGCCTCATAACAAGGCCCCCCGGTGGTAGCAATATAGCACTACATGAACAGCAAAGTCATCCATCCCATCAAAAGACAAAATGTTATACTATACTATTAAGTATATGACAACATACAACAACCAAAAGAAAATGAATAACCACTATGTTTTTTTATTTTTTTTATTTGATCTTTTAGTAATGATTCTAACTGTCCTGATGCACATACCACCAGCACTGCAGTATCATAGTATATCATGTGCATATACAATATGTTGCAACTTTATTACACATACCTAGGGTGGCCATATTGCTGCTTTAAAACAGGACACTTATGGAAAATACATATGTCAGGGCTGTTTAAAGAAATGTTTTGAATAATGTTCAATTATAAGAACCCTGACATATGTATTTTTTAAAGCCACAATTATAAAAACCCTGACATATGTATGTTTTAAACCTGCAATATGGCCACCCCACACATTCCACATACATACATACCACATGCTAATATACACACACCATGCTTATACACACACATACACACATAGTAATATTTGGAAAATCTGAATATGCAAGCAGAAAAAGTAATAGTTCTTCTCTCTTGTATTGCTAGCTTGGAACTCGTTTCCTGTCATATAGTTAAAAAAAATTACATTTTGGAACTATTCAATATGTTTTATTATTTCCGTAAAGAATACGATTAAAGTGTATGGAACATAAAATTATATTGTAGTATACAATTTCAATATAGTTTACAATCAAGGTGAAAAGTTACTAGTTATGAGAGAAAAAACAATGGTCACAGGGCTGGACTGGGAATAAAAAGCAGACCAGAAAAAATTGGAGACCAACTCTATTTTCCATTGACTTAGTATAATGTGCACACACAATTTTTCTCAAATGGGATTACTGGGATGCTCCTTCCCCTAATATTTTGTTTAAGAATTATATTATATTAGTTTGTGCTAAAAAAAAGTTCCAGATTGTTATTTTATGCACTCTAAAGCCAAATAGCATCCATTAATCCCCCCTTTATCATGTAGCTTTCCAGCCCCAGCTGCTGCATCCCTCTGGGAAATCTCCTGGTATCCTGGTAGGTCAATCCAGCCTTGACTAGTCATCTCAACATTGGGAAGGAAAAAAATAATTTCTTCCTCATCTACTACAAGTTCTTAATAGTAATGGGCTAGTGGAAATATCCAGCCCTGCCTCTCTTTTTTTTTGCATTATTGTCTATTATGCCACATGTCAGTCTATTAATGTATCTCATTTCCTTTAATGCTTTGACTATTGCCTAGATTCCTATCCAAAGAAACATGCAGATCAAATGACCAATCCAAACCCAACATAAGCAGTACATGTGCACAATGCCTATTGGATAATATTGTTTAACTTTAATTATACTGTTTCTCAACAAAAATCTCAGATCAATAAAAGCTATTTGCAAGGGCTCAGAGTGTACTACAGAGATAGAAACCCCTTTAGATTTTAAATTGCTTCATGCAAAATATTTACCTGTCTTCTGAAAGACATAAGAAATAAATTGCTTCTTATCTAGAAGTAACATTTGCTTCCTTAGATGAGACCTATTTGACCTCATGTGACCCTTTCGTCATTGCCTTATGATGTGATATAGAAGATTTGAATCCTAATCCTTGGCACCAAAAACAGATTGATATCAGAAAAAAATGTATCTGATATTCCTGAAACATTTCACTGACATTAAGACAGCAAATCCGCTAATCTGACGGCCTGAATGTATGGTTTTACTCTATACATAAGCAATTATTTTCTGAAAGAAATGTTTAGATGGCATCTGTTTAGGTGCATGAAAGCACATTTGAAATTGAGTTATAAGTTATAAACCTCTGTGTAGTGACTATAAATTTTGGTTTGGGTTACATTTACCAGTTTTCAACATTTGTTTGCACCTTCATAACATAAAAAAACTTTCTATCATTATTAAATAATAAATATTCAGTTAATGACTTAATAAAATTATATTACATTTGTTGTAAAATGAATTTGCTGTCACATGCATGTACAAGCAACTTATCAGTATACATTAGTGGAACCACATGTACAAAAAGGTATTGGAATGTAAAAACCTTTATAAGAAGTACTTTGTAAATTATAGTATCATCTAAAATGTACCATTGTGCATATCATTTTTTTTATTATTATTTTTATAGAACTTTAAATGCAAAAAAAAGTTTAAACATGTTTCCTCTCCATAATATTTTATTTTTAAAGGAAAAATGTCCAAAGATCATACAAGCACATAATATAGGATCGCTAATCATCATCTATTTAACATCTATTTTTCGTACCTTTTGGGTTTTCATTGTCTGTTCTCTAAATGTTTACTGGTCAAAAATATTAATAGCAAAGGTTTAATATTCCCTATGCTGGCACAAGATACTCATATTTTCTCATGTTATTGTAGCAACAAAATAACTAACAATTACCTTAATACATAATATGATAATATAAAAATGCCTTTATAATAAATATAAGTCAACAAAATCAGTTTTACTATAATATTAAAAATGTATATGCCTATAACACTTGAAATTAACAGCTGTGTGTTGTAGAAAACAAGTAATCTTGGCATAAAATTGTTGTTTTTGATCATGCTAGCCCTTAAGCATCAAACAAGTAAATTGATTTTTTTTCTATTATTAAAACATTCAATCAAATTGCAGCATCAACATGCCAAAACACAAAACTAAGCGAACATTGTAAACATATACATCTTTTTTCAATATATTTAAACTTCCATCCCCCATAAGGGTCTTAGATAATATTTGTATTTATTAAGTGTAAATTTTAAATTAAATAATTTAACTTCCACCTGACATTAAACAGCCCGCATTGTTTAGAAACCTCAAAAAGCATGAAATATAGAAGTAGTATGCAATGCCCTCTGAAGTTTAAAGTTGCTGATTGCTACCTGCATTTAGCCATCCAATCAGCAAGCGCAACCCAGGTTCTCAACCTAAAATAGGCCAGCTCCAAAGCTTTTAGTCCTGCTTTTTCAAATAAAGAAAAAAAAAACAAAGTAAATTAGAAAGCTGCTTAAAATGGTATGCTCTATCTGAATCATGAAAGAAAAAAAAATGGGTTTAGTGTCCCTTTAAGTATTGTCTATGGGTTTTTTGTTGATTTCTTTTTCTTTTTTTTTTGCACTATAAGCCTTGATTTGAACCTATCTTTATATTCTTCTATATAAAAAGATATCACTTTTTTTTTCCATTAAAAAAAAAAACAAAAACAATTACCATAAAGGGACAAGCAAAATAAATCCATATTGCAAATTAGGGGCTCCATGTACTAAGCAGTCAGCGAGCTACCCGCAACAAATCTCGCGTCAAAACTCGCAAACTGATATGTACAAAGTCGTCAACTATGTTCAAACTCGCATCTTTAAAATTGCGAGCGTACTTATCTGTAAGGGTTAAACTCAGGGACCTATCCCTTTAATCTGCCAGCTATATATTGTGACTCCTCCCTAGCTACATCGCTGGTTGATTGAGAAATCTTCAGACTGCTGAACCTCTCACGCACTTGCCAGAGTAAGCACCATCCGCTTACTTACCTTAACTTCTTTGAAGTACTCCTCTGCTGGAATCCAACGTTCCTGCTTGCTAGCAGGGAAAACCAAACTCCGTGTCCTGTGATTTCTCACTAGCTGTCAGCTGAGTCAGAAGCTTGAGCGGCTACGTCATCAGCTATTGCCGCCGCTTCCTGCAATGTCTCTGCAATCCTAGCCTCCCTGCTGACAGACGCCGGATTCAAAGGACAAGGTTTGATTTACCTCTTTGCTGTTACCGGTTCACCTAAAAGTAACTCTGCTTATGAACTGTTCCTATGTATGTTACCTAAAGGAATTATTACATGTTACGCTATCCTCATGAACTATTTCACCACCTAAGCGAACTACCTTTAGAGGTCAGAGTGTATGCATATAACATAGGACAATAATTATATGTTATCTAGTTTCACATAACGTATTGCCATTCTGTGATTTATTGTGATTCCACTTTTCATGCTTATTCACAAAAGGGCATATATTAATCTCACAGGGGTAACCTCTTGTTCAGGCGCTGGTTCCCCTTGTGAGACATAAACAAACTTAATTAAAGGGAAACTTCCATATGTAAGGATCTTGACATTATCCGCCAAACTTCGCTACCTCTCCATTTTTCACTGTAATTAGACACATTTGACCACCAACTCGCCAAAAACGAATGTACTAAAAAATCTATTTGTCCGCTCGTGACAATTTCCGCTCCCACCTCGTTATTTTTGCCTCGCCACCTTTTAGGTGGCGGGCAAGGTACAAAACAATAGGAAAGTCACTCTAGATGCCAGTCTAGACATATATAAAAGGCAGTAATATCAGCATTGTACTTACAGCATAACTGGCGTCTAATTTGTCTCTCATTTCCATGTACATAAATTGCGCGCAATTTGTCGACTGTAATTAAAGAGTAATCTATATTTTAAATTTGTATTGTATAGTTGTCAATCTTTATAATTATTTTTATATTAATATTTATATTTATTATATAGGAGATGGAGGCTACTCATGTACAGAATGTCTGTTGACTCCCTATAACAACCCACAGACCAGTCAAGTACGTTTCAATGAAGCTCACCGAACTACCAGGGGGATAATTGCTGATGCGAAAAGTGAGGATTCTTTGATTTTGAAGTGGTTTCAGATCCAGATGAAGCCATATCTAAATTGTAAATAAATATTACAAAAATAACGCTCTGTAATCACTCTTCAAAAAATTTTGAACAATAATAAAGTTGTTTAGATAAGTTGAACTTTTATAGGAGCAAAATTCTATTCCCGCGACTACTATGATGTTCGTGACACCTTGCATGTCGAGGTGTTAATAATTGGCCAGACAATTCAACTGAAAGTTAAGTACATCAGCTTAGTCGCGGCAAGCGAGGCGTCAAATTTATCAATATTCCGCCACTGCTCGCGGCGGGCTAGATGTGTCTATTTATTGGGGGATTATTAGTACATAGCAACAGCGGACACCATTTCGCCCGCGGCAAGTAACGGTGAGTTTATCCGCATCTACGATGACGGATGAATTGACGGCTTAGTACATAGAGCCCTAGGATTAATTTAGTTTATTTAAATATTCTTTTATTAAGAGAAAAAATGTTTTTCTATGCTCACAAAAACAACTGTGAGCAATTTGTAGCTATAAATCAATCAACAATAATACAGCAAAATAAATTATAAACATACATCTCCTAATTTAACTTTTTTAAAACAATGTTTGCTTCTCATTTTTCATGCATAAATTTTTTTTGACATTTAAGATATATATTTGCTTTCTTATACAATACAGATTATTTTTGCTTACTATGTTTCTTTGAAATAAAGTTAATTGAATATTTACATAAAAACCACAAACTCCTATTGTGCGCAATAACATTTTCCATACAAGCTACAATAAAGTTTGGAGGCTAAGGGCCAGATTACAAGTGGAGCGTTAAATATCGCTTTCAAGAAAGCTATATTTGCGCCACACTTTGTAATACCAGCGCACATTAGCGCCAATATAGATGCATATTTATGTGTTAATGTGTATATACACATATTAACACATAAATATATATGTATATATATATTTCTTACGGTCAAATATATGTTGTAATAAATTGAATACTCTGTTATCACTGCAACCCACTGTAATGTCACTTTTTAATGGACATTTAAAGGTTCAGGAAACCCCAAACTTTTATTTTGTGATACGGATAGAAAAAACAATTATAATCAACTTTGCAATTTACTTCTATTAGCAAATTGACTTTATTCTCTTGTTATCCTTTGCTGAAGGAACACTGGCAGCTGGCTGAACAAATCTAGTTAGCCAATCACGAGACAAATCTGTGCAGGGACCAATAAGCAGCTAGCTCCCACTAGTGTAGGATATGCACATATTCATTTTCAACAAGGAATACTAAGAGAACAAAGCACATTTGAAAATAGAAGTTAATTTAAAATGCTCTATCTGAATCATGCACGTTTAATTTTGAGTTCCCTTTTCGTTTAACTAAAAAAATGCTTGTGCAATTAAGCGTGTATATGTATTTTTTCCATGTAAAAAAGCTAATATGTTTGAATTGATACTGAAACTAGCAGAAAATGGATGTGGCCAAATTTTATAATACATTATTTTATTCTCAAGTATTGTTTTCTCACTGGCTGATATGGACAACTCTCTCATCTGAAAGGAACAATGTTCATGAAGCAAAGCAGAAAATATTTTAAGAAAGCACAGGTATGTCAAAAAAAGGAGAAACAAAACAAAAATAAATACATTTAAAAATATCCTCTTTTACATGTAGGGCATCAAATAAATGTTAAAATTCCTTTTATGATAAAGGGTTTATAAAAAAAAAGTAGTTTCTTGAAACTCTACTAAAATCATGTCTTTTATTCTCAATTACATGTCAAGATTTTGTTATGCGACTTGTAAAATATATTATGTTGTCTGCTCCTCTGGATTAAAATATAACACATTATATAAACTATGGGAGTTAAAGGATTTATGAGGTAAAAATAAGATTTAGAGACTTGGGGGAAAACACTAGGAAAGCAGAGAGTTGTTGCACACACACACGCACTCGCACAGACACACACACACACACACACACCCACAGACATGCACAAACACACACGCACAGACACACATGCACAGACACACATGCACACACACACACACGCAGAGACACACACACAAGAACACACGCACACACACACAGACACATGCACAAACACAAAAGCACACACACTCACAGACACACATGCACACGCACACACACACGCAGAGACACACACGCACAGACACACGCACAAACACACACACAGACACACACACGCACACATATGCACAAACACACACACATACATACGCACAAACACACACACAGACACACACACACGTACACACATGCACAAACACACACACATACATACGCACAAACACACACAATAACCTTAGCCATAAACAAATACATCATTAGAGATACACAGAGTTGTCGGTCTTCAGATTTTGTAAAAGCAGTTGACATTAATGATTCAGGAAATCAAACACAACCACCAAGCCATTAGGTGGACTGAATGTTGAATATCATTGCTCTATTCTTTGGTAGTACAATTTTTTACAGACAACAGTTTACCACAGCTTAACCAACATCACTTAAACAAGATTTTAATTGATTTCTTTTTACTTAAGGCAGGAAATGGCATTTTCTACAACCCAAGCTTTAATACGCAAGGGGAAATGGTTCAAGAAGCAGCCGTGCTTAGCAGCTGTTTTCTCACATTCAGGGAAAGACAGTTATAGCTTTTTAGCATGAAAATCTATTGAGAATAGACAAATTCACAACAACAGTTGCTTGATTCTCATGGGCAATTTAGATATTTATTCAGACAGAATGCAAATAACTGACTCATTGAAACTTTGTGAGATTAAACAGCTAAATATATCACAAGATGTTCTATATGATAATAATGAGAATAGGCAGCATATGTATACCTATGAAGAATTAAAAAGGAATTGCTTAAATTTCACTTGCAACAAATACTTTTCTAAGGAAATATGAAGTCTTTGTTACAACAGCAAGACATTTAACACAATTTTCAATCTTCTAAGAAGTATATTCTTGTTTCATGTAGGTACAAAGCTAAATGTTATGCTATTTAACACAATGGCTATATACATTAAAGATAGATCTGACCCTTTCTTAAAGGCTCTATGCAGAATTCATAAATGTCAAAATCTCATTTTCCATTCTGTTGCTCCCCAAGAGCAGGTCTCTATATTTGTGGATAAGAAGAATACTGCAATGCAATTAAGTTGCAAATGAAGTGCAATGTTTGGTTATTTTGGAAACTGTCATTTTTTTTATATAACTTCAAATAATATTTATTTATTGTTACAATTATAAAATATGATATCTAAAGTGAACTTTCATTACAAGTATAATGGAAGTATATTCTGTGTTTTTTTTTCTATTGTTTGTTTTATCATAATCAGGAAAATTTAGTTTTGACTTCCATGTCTTTTTAAGTCATGTTTAAAAGTTTGAGTTTAGTGCAATTGAAAACATTCTCTTCAGCCTGAGAAAAACTAGAGGGTTTCTCAAGTATAGAAAATGAGTCTGTTAATATATCCTTGTGAAATATTGTTGATAAGTATACTAGATTATTTTCAGCTCATTTGCAGTTTTTATTAAGTTTATTGTACGTTTCTTGGAAAGTGAATCAATGTTATTTGCATAGTATAGACTCAAAGGATTGTCATTTTAATGTTGATTAAAAATCCAATTCGGATTTTTCCTACCTTAATTCCGATTGGCTGATAGAATCCTATCAGCCAATCGGAATTCGAGGGATGCCATCTTGGATGAGGTCATTTAAAGGAACCTTCATTCATCGTTAGTCGTCGGGAAGAAGAGGATGCTCCGCGTTGGATGTCTTGAAGATGGACCCGCTCCGCGCCGGATGGATGAAGATAGAAGATGCCGCTTGGATGAAGACTTCTGCTGGATGGAGGTCCTCTTCTTCCCCGATCGGATGAAGACGTCTGCCGCTCCAGATGTCCTCTTCTGGCCCATCGGTGCCTGGCTGGGTGAACACGGCTCAAGGTAGGGTGATCTTCAATGGAGTAGTGTTAGGTTTTTTTAAGGGGGGATCGGGTGGCTTTTAGAGTAGGGGTGTGTGGGTGGTGGGTTGTAATGTTGGGGGGGTCTTGTATTTTATTTTACAGGTAAAAGAGCTGATTACTTTGGGGCAATGCCCCGCAAAAAGCCCTTTTAAGGACTGGTAAAAGAGCTGATTACTTTTGTAATTTAGTATAGGGTAGGAAATGTTATTATTTTGGGGGGCTTTATTATTTTATTAGGGGGCTTAGATTAGGTGTAATTAGATTAAAATTCTTGTAATATTTTTTATTTTTTGTAATTTAGTGTTTGTTTTTGTAATATAGTTTAGTTTATTTAATTGTATTTTAGTTTAGATCATTGTAGTTAATTTATTTAATTAATTTATTGATAGTGTAGTGTTAGGTGTATTTGTAACTTAGGTTAGGATTTATTTTACAGGTAATTTTGTAATTATTTTAACTAGGTAGCTACTAAATAGTTATTAACTATTTAATAGCTATTGTACCTAGTTAAAATAAATACAAAGTTGCCTGTAAAATAAAAATAAATCCTAAAATAGCTACAATGTAACTATTAGTTATATTGTAGCTATATTAGGGTTTATTTTATAGGTAAGTATTTAGTTTTAAATAGGAATAATTTATTTATAAATAGTAAATTTATTTAGGCCTAGATTTGGAGTTCGGCGGTAGCCGTCAAAACCAGCGTTAGAGGCTCCTAACGCTGGTTTTGGCCGCCCGCTGGTATTTAGAGTCAGTGATTAAAGGGTCTAATGCTCACTTTTCAGCCGCGACTTTTCCATACCGCAGATCCCCCTACGCCATTTGCGTAGCCTATCTTTTCAATGGGATCTTTCTAACGCTGGTATTTAGAGTCGTTTCTGAAGTGAGCGTTAGAGCTCTAACGACAAAACTCCAGCCGCAGGAAAATAGCAGGAGTTAAGAGCTTTCTGGCTAACGCCGGTTCATAAAGCTCTTAACTACTGTACCCTAAAGTACACTAACACCCATAAACTACCTATGTACCCCTAAACCGAGGTCCCCCCACACCGCCGCCACTCGATTAAAATGTTTAACCCCTAATCTGCCGACCGCCACCTACGTTATATTTATGTACCCCTAATCTGCTGCCCCTAACCCCGCCGACCCCTGTATTACATTTATTAACCCCTAACTTGCCCCCCACAACGTCGCCGCCAGCTACTTAAAATAATTAACCCCTAATCTTCCGACCGCAAATCGCCGCCACCTACGTTATCCCTATGTACCCCTAATCTGCTGCCCCTAACATCGCCGACCCCTATATTATATTTATTAACCCCTAATCTGCCCCCCTCAACGTCGCCGACACCTGCCTACACTTATTAACCCCTAATCTGCCGAGCGGACCTGAGCGCTACTATAATAAATGTATTAACCCCTAATCCGCCTCACTAACCCTATCATAAATAGTATTAACCCCTAATCTGCCGACCGGAGCTCACCGCTATTCTAATAAATGTATTAACCCCTAAAGCTAAGTCTAACCCTAACACTAACACCCCCCTAAGTTAAATATAATTTAAATCTAACGAAATAAATTAACTCTTATTAAATAAATTATTCCTATTTAAAGCTAAATACTTACCTGTAAAATAAATCCTAATATAGCTACAATATAAATTATAATTATATTATAGCTATTTTAGGATTAATATTTATTTTACAGGCAACTTTGTAATTATTTTAACCAGGTACAATAGCTATTAAATAGTTAAGAACTATTTAATAGTTACCTAGTTAAAATAATAACAAATTTACCTGTAAAATAAATCCTAACCTAAGTTATAATTAAACCTAACACTACCCTATCAATAAAATAATTAAATAAACTACCTACAATTACCTACAATTAACCTAACACTACACTATCAATAAATTAATTAAACACAATTCCTACAAATAAATACAATTAAATAAACTAGCTAAAGTACAAAAAATAAAAAAGAACTAAGTTACAGAAAATAAAAAAATATTTACAAACATAAGAAAAATATTACAACAATTTTAAACTAATTACACCTACTCTAAGCCCCCTAATAAAATAACAAAGCCCCCCAAAATAAAAAATTCCCTACCCTATTCTAAATTAAAAAAGTTACAAGCTCTTTTACCTTACCAGCCCTGAACAGGGCCCTTTGCGGGGCATGCCCCAAGAATTTCAGCTCTTTTGCCTGTAAAAAAAAACATACAATACCCCCCCCCCCAACATTACAACCCACCACCCACATACCCCTAATCTAACCCAAACCCCCTTAAAGAAACCTAACACTAAGCCCCTGAAGATCTTCCTACCTTGTCTTCACCATACCAGGTTCACCGATCCGTCCTGGCTCCAACATCTTCATCCAACCCAAGCGGGGGTTGGCGATCCATAATCCGGTCCAGAAGAGGCTCCAAAGTCTTCCTCCTATCCGGCAAGAAGAGGACATCCGGACCGGCAAACATCTTCTCCAAGCGGCATCTTCGATCTTCTTCCATCCGGAGCGAAGCGGCAGGATCCTGAAGACATCCAGCGCGGAACATCCATCCGGACCGACGACTGAACGACGAATGACTGTTCCTTTAAGGGACGTCATCCAAGATGGCGTCCCTCGAATTCCGATTGGCTGATAGGATTCTATCAGCCAATCAGAATTAAGGTAGGAATTTTCTGATTGGCTGATGGAATCAGCCAATCAGAATCAAGTTCAATCCGATTGGCTGATCCAATCAGCCAATCAGATTGAGCTCGCATTCTATTGGCTGTTCCGATCAGCCAATAGAATGCGAGCTCAATCTGATTGGCTGATTGGATCGGCCAATCGGATTGAACTAGATTCTGATTGGCTGATTCCATCAGCCAATCAGAAAATTCCTACCTTAATTCCGATTGGCTGATAGAATCCTATCAGCCAATCGGAATTCGAGGGACGCCATCTTGGATGACGTCCCTTAAAGGAACAGTCATTCGTCGTTCAGTCGTCGGTCCGGATGGATGTTCCGCGCTGGATGTCTTCAGGATCCTGCCGCTTCGCTCCGGATGGAAGAAGATCGAAGATGCCGCTTGGAGAAGATGTTTGCCGGTCCGGATGTCCTCTTCTTGCCGGATAGGAGGAAGACTTTTGAGCCTCTTCTGGACCGGATTATGGATCGCCAACCCCCTCTTGGGTTGGATGAAGATGTTGGAGCCAGGACGGATCGGTGAACCTGGTATGGTGAAGACAAGGTAGGAAGATCTTCAGGGGCTTAGTGTTAGGTTTCTTTAAGGGGGTTTGGGTTAGATTAGGGGTATGTGGGTGGTGGGTTGTAATGTTGGGGGGGGGTATTGTATGTTTTTTTTTACAGGCAAAAGAGCTGAAATTCTTGGGGCATGCCCCGCAAAGGGCCCTGTTCAGGGCTGGTAAGGTAAAAGAGCTTGTAACTTTTTTAATTTAGAATAGGGTAGGGAATTTTTTATTTTGGGGGGCTTTGTTATTTTATTAGGGGGCTTAGAGTAGGTGTAATTAGTTTAAAATTGTTGTAATATTTTTCTTATGTTTGTAAATATTTTTTTATTTTCTGTAACTTAGTTCTTTTTTATTTTTTGTACTTTAGCTAGTTTATTTAATTGTATTTATTTGTAGGAATTGTGTTTAATTAATTTATTGATAGTGTAGTGTTAGGTTAATTGTAGGTAATTGTAGGTAGTTTATTTAATTATTTTATTGATAGGGTAGTGTTAGGTTTAATTATAACTTAGGTTAGGATTTATTTTACAGGTAAATTTGTTATTATTTTAACTAGGTAACTATTAAATAGTTCTTAACTATTTAATAGCTATTGTACCTGGTTAAAATAATTACAAAGTTGCCTGTAAAATAAATATTAATCCTAAAATAGCTATAATATAATTATAATTTATATTGTAGCTATATTAGGGTTTATTTTACAGGTAAGTATTTAGCTTTAAATAGAAATAAGTTATTTAATAAGAGTTAATTTATTTCGTTAGATAAATATTATATTTAACTTAGGGGGGTGTTAGTGTTAGGGTTAGACTTAGCTTTAGGGGTTAATACATTTATTAGAATAGCGGTGAGCTCCGATCGGAAGATTAGGGGTTAATAATTGAAGTTAGGTGTCGGCGATGTTAGGGAGGGCAGATTAGGGGTTAATACTATTTATGATAGGGTTAGTGAGGCGGATTAGGGGTTAATAACTTTATTATAGTAGCGCTCAGGTCCGCTCGGCAGATTAGGGGTTAATAAGTGTAGGCAGGTGTCGGCGACGTTGTGGGGGGCAGGTTAGGGGTTAATAAATATAATATAGGGGTTGGCGGTGTTAGGGGTAGCAGATTAGGGGTACATAGGGATAACGTAGGTGGCGGCGGTTTACTGAGCGGCAGATTAGGGGTTTAAAAAAATATGCAGGGGTCAGCGATAGCGGGGGCGGCAGATTAGGGGTTAATAAGTGTAAGGTTAGGGGTGTTTAGACTCGGGGTACATGTTAGAGTGTTAGGTGCAGACGTAGGAAGTGTTTCCCCATAGGAAACAATGGGGCTGCGTTAGGAGCTGAACGCTGCTTTTTTGCAGGTGTTAGGTTTTTTTTCAGCTCAAACAGCCCCATTGTTTCCTATGGGGGAATCGTGCACGAGCACGTTTTTGAGGCCGGCCGCGTCCGTAAGCAACTCTGGTATCGAGAGTTGCATTTGCGGTAAAAATGCTCTACGCTTCTTTTTTGGAGCCTAACGCAGCATTTGTTTGAACTCTCGATACCAGAGTTAATTTTATGGTGCGGCCAGAAAAAAGCCTGCGGAGCGTTAACAGCCCTTTTACCGCCGAACTCCAAATCTAGGCCTTAGTTTTATTTAAATTATATTTAATTAGGGGGGTGTTAGTTGCGGCGATGTTGGGGGGGGCATATTAGGGGTTAATAAATATAATATAGGTGTCAGCGATGTTAGGGGCAGCAGATTAGGGGTTCATAGGTATAATGTAGGTGGCAGCGGTGTCCGGTCGGCAGATTAGGGGTTACATTTTTTTATTATAGTGTTTGCGATGTGGGGGGGGGGGCTTGGTTTAGGGGTTATTAGGTAGTTTATGGGTGTTAGTGTACTTTGTAGCACTTTAGTTAAGAGTTTTATTTTCCAGCGTTAGCCCATAAAACTCTTAACTACTGACTTTTAAATGCGGTAGGAGTCTTGAAGGTAGAGGCTATACCGCTCGCTTCTTCCAAGACTCGTAATACCGGCGTTAGGCAAATCCCATTAAAAAGATAGGATACGCAATTGATGTAAGGGAATTTGCGGTAGCCAAATGTCGCAGAAGAAAAGTGAGCGGGGGTTAGTGTTAGGTTTTTTTAAGTTTATTGGGTGGGTTTTATTTTTAGCTTAGGGTTTTGGGCAGTAAAATACCTAAATGCCCTTTTAAGGGCAATGGCCATCCACATGCCCTTTTCAGGGCAATAGGGAGCTTAGTTTTATTTTTATAGGATTTTATTTGGGGGGTTTGGTTGTGTGGGTGGTGGGTTTTACTGTTGGGGGGTTGTTTGTATTTTTTTTTTACAGGTAAAAGAGCTGATTTCTTTAGGGCAATGTCCCACAAAAGGCCCTTTTAAGGGCCATTGGCAGTTTAGTGTAGGCTAGGTTTTTTTTATTGTGGGGGGGGCTTTTTTATTTTGATAGGGCTATTAGATTAGGAGTAATTCCTTTTTATTTTTGATAATTTCTTTTTTATTTTGTATAATTTAGTGTTTATTATTTTTTGTAATTTAGATAATTGTATTTGGTAAATTTAATTTATTTAATTTTATTGTAATGTTAGGTGTTAGTGTAAGGCAGGTTAGGTTTTATTTTACAGGTAACTTTGTATTTATTTTAACTAGGTAGCTAGTAAATAGTTAATAACTATTTATTAACTAGTCTACGGAGTTAAAATAAATACAAACTTAGCTGTGAAATAAAAATAAAACCTAAGATAGATACAATGTAACTATTAGTTATATTGTAGCTAGCTTAGGGTTTATTTTACAGGTAAGTAAGTATTTAGTTTTAAATAGGAATTAGTTAGTTATTAATAGTAGGTTTTATTTAGATTAATTTTAATTATATTTAAGTTAGGGGGTGTTAGGGTTAGGGTTACGTTAGGGTAGGTTTAGGGGTTAATAGGTTTATTATAGCGGCAGAGTGGGCTGACGGCAGATTAGGGGTTAATAATATTTAAATAGTGTTTGCAATGTGGGAGGGCGGTGGTTTAGGGGTTAATAGGTTTATTATAGTGACGATGATGTTGGGGAGTGGCGGAATAGGGGTTAATACAATTTTTAAGTGGCGGCAATGTCCAGAGCGGCATATTAGGGGTTAATCATTTTATTTTAGTGTTTGTGATGTGGGAGGGCCCACTTTTTAGCAGTTTAGTTATGAGTTTTATGGTACAGCTTTGTAACAAAAACTCATCACTACTGACTTTCAGATGGCGGTACAAATCTTGTGGTTATAGATTGTACCGCTCACTTTTTGGCCTCCCAGTCAAAACTCGTAATACCGGCGTTATGGAAGTCCCATTGAAAAAGGACTTTTCTTATAGTGCGGTACAGATGTTGTGTGATGGCCAAAAAAGTGTGCGGTAAACGTAAGCCTACAAGACTCGTAATAGCAGCGGTAGGGAAAATGCAGCATTATACTCATAACGCAAAACTAGTAATCTATCTGTGTATTATTTATAAGACACACATTAATTATTGAATATCATTGTTAATACAGGGAACATTATAAAATAACATTTGTTCAACCCTCAAAATCTGTCAGAAAGTTAATATCCTATCAAGGATTCACATATCATCATGATAATATAGTCTATAAGTTCACTGAGTGATTCATTATTGATAACTAGTTTTTTCACTTAGCCAATAATGTCAATCCTTAGGGGTCAATTTATCAAGTGTCTGGTGGACATGATCCGCTGTAGCGATCATGTCCGCCAGACATCAATAAATGCAGACAGCATACTCTGTTGTCATTTATCATTGCACAAGCAGTTCCGGTGAACTGCTTGTGCAATGCCACCCCCTGCAGATTTGCAGCCAATCGGCCGCTAGCAGGGGATGTCAATCAACCCGATTGTATGTGATCGGGCGGATTGATGTCCACAGCCTCAGAGGTGGTAGACGAGTTAAGGAGCAGCGATCTTAAGACTGCTGCTTCTTAACTCCTGTTTCCGGGTGAGCCTGAAGGCTTGTGCGGAAACAGGGGTATACGCATGATAAATCGGCCCCATGGTCTTTGTGAAATTAACAATAAA
Organism: Bombina bombina; assembly: GCF_027579735.1. NCBI lineage: Eukaryota > Metazoa > Chordata > Amphibia > Anura > Bombinatoridae > Bombina > Bombina bombina. The sequence goes on from NC_069504.1 coordinate 631,793,441, forward strand.
ATAGGATGCCATTTTATAATTTACATATTTGAAACACCCAAACGCTTTTTTCAAGCTGTATACCAGTTGCATTCAAAGTATTGTTGAAATTAAATGGACATAAAAGTGCATAAATTAAGTGTTTGATTGTGTTAGGGAATTTTATTGTTAAACATTCACATGCATTTAATTATGTGTTTTACCCTGGAGAGGTAAAACACAGTTAAAAACTCAATAGCAACAATTAATTATTGAGAGCTAGCTGTTGAACCAATGATAAGAGGCATATGTGAGGATCCACCAATCACCTGTTAGCTCCCAGAAGAGCATTGCTGCTCTGCAGCATACCTAGGTATGCTTTTCTACACAGCATTCCAAGAGAACAAAGTAAATTTTATAAAAAAGGTAAATGAAATAATCTATTAAGATTGCATGCTTGACTTTCATATACCTTTAATAAGGTGTAAAATTACTGCAAACAAATTATGATAAATGGGATTTCCAATTAAGTAAAATTACCTCAGGGGCCCGATCCGATATGCAGCGTCGCCCGCAAAAGCCGTTGACGCTGAAATTTGCGCTGCTTTGGTATCCTATATACGGCGTAACCTAGAAGTTACACTCGTATATTTCTGCCGTCGCCCATAGTTTTTTGGGCCATAGGCAGGTATACCAAACCAGCGCAGTTTGGTATCCAATATACAGCGTAAGGACTTACGTGGCGAAAATGGAGAAATCTTACTCCATTTTCACCTCGCCAAAAAATGCAGCCGTAGTAAGCCTTACGCTGTCTATTGGAGACCCGTAACTCCCTAAACTACCTGCTAAATAAAACCTAACACCTAACGCATGCGCAATGTCTATCTACCTGTCAACCGCGATCCCCCGCCGCAATCCCTAATATAGTATTTAATCCATAAACCGCCACACACTACACCTACAATAAAAGTATAACCCCCTAATGTGATCCCCCTACACTGTCACAATCTACATTACATACCCCCTAATGTGAGTCCCTTACACCGCCGCCATCTATCTTACCTACCCCTTAAAGTGAGCCCCTACCGCGCCGCCATCTATCTTACCTACACGCTAAAGTGAGCCCCTACCCCGCCGCCATCTATCTTATCTACCCCCTAAAGTGAGCCCCTACCCCGCCGCCATCTACCTTATCAACCCCCTAAAGTGAGCCCCTACCCCGCCGCCATCTATCTTACCTACCCCCTAAAGTGAGCCCCTTACACCGCCGCCATCTATTTTAAAAATATTAACCCCTAATTTAATCCCCCTACACCGCCGCCAGCTATATTAACTATACTAACCCTAATTATATTAGGGTTAATATAGTTAATATAGTTATTATATTATATATATATTAACTATATTAACCCTAATTATATTAGGGTTAATATAGTTAATAAAGTTATTATTATTATATATATTAACTATATTAACCCTAATTATATTAGGGTTAATATAGTTAATATCGTTATTATATTATATATATATTAAGTATAATAACCCTATCTAACTCTAATATCCCTAACTAAATTCTTATTAAAATAAATATAATTAATATTAATATTATTAATTAAAATATTATTAAATAAATTAAATAAACTACAAATATCTAAACTAAAATACAATAAAATAATCTAAACTAAATTACAAAAAAAACAAACACTAAATTACAAAAAATAAAAAAAAGATTATGAGATTTTTAAGCTAATTACACCTCTTCTAAGCCCCCTAATAAAATAATAAATCCCCCCAAAATAAAAAAAATGTCATACCCTATTCTAAATTAAAAAAGTTCAAAGCTCTTTTACCTTACCAGCCCTTAAAAGGGCCTTTTGCGGGGCATGCCCCAAAGAATTCTGCTCTTTTGCCTGTAAAAGAAAAACACAATACCACCCCCCAACATTACAACCCACATACCCCTATTCTAAACCCACCCAAACCCCCCTTAAAAAAACCTAACACTACCCCCCTGAAGATCTCTCTACCTTGTCTTCACCCAGCCGGGCCGAACTCTTCATCCAATCCGGGCGATGTCCAATCAAGCGGCAGTGAAGTCTTCTTACATCCGGGCGATGTCTTCTTCCATCCAGCGATGTCTTCAATCAAGCGGCAGGGAAGTTTTCTTCCATCCTGCGATGTCTTCTTCCTTCTGGCGATGTCTTCAAGCAAAGCGGCATCTTCAATCTTCTTTCTTCGCTCCTCCACAGCGGGGGATCCATCCGGCACGACGTCTTCCCGACGAATGAGGTACCTTTAAATGACGTCATCCAAGATGGCGTCCGGCGAATTCCGATAGGCTGATAGAATTCTATCAGCCAATTAGAATTAAGGTAGAAAAATCTTATTGGCTGATGGAATCAGCCAATCAGATTCAAGTTCAATCCGATTGGCTAATTGGTTCAGCCATTTGGATTGAACTTGAATCTGATTGGCTGATTCAAACAAATAAAAAGCACATCATTTCTCAGTTCCTCTATATATCCCCAGATATTGCCTGGCTCAGTCAGTAGTGCAATCCTGCAAAAGTGTATAATTCCATTCACTGGTGACAACAACTGTTGCAGGTGTAGACAAATGCCCCGGCTAGGGAACGTGAGTGTGAGAGGAATATAAGAAACACCCTTGGCTATATGTCAATAGGTAACCTCCTAACGATACACATATTACACATAATACCAGAGGACCTACGGCAGCCTCATAGGGTCAAAACAAAAACAGGTATGCTGACATTCTACGCGTTTCGTCCCAGTCAGAGGGACTTTCTCATGAACTAGATTCCGATTGATGTTAGGCTTCTATATAAAGGTGAATTCTTATACCCACCCTTATCTGTGAACCAATGGAATTAGAGACTGATAAATCTCCCCGTAATATCGGCATCCAAAAGATTTATCAGTCTATAATTCTATTGGTTCAGAGATAAGGGCGGGTATTCGAATTCCCCTTTATATAGAAGCCTAACATCGATCGTAATCTACGTGTAATGCGTGTATCATTAGGAGGTTACCTATTGACATATAGCAGAGGGTGCTTCTTATATTCCTCTCACGCTCACGTTCCCTAGCCTGGATATTTGTCTACACCTGATACAGTTGTTGTCACCAGTGAACGGAATTATACACCTTTTCAGGATTGTGCTACTGACTCAATCAGGCAATATCTGGTGATATATAGAGGAACTGAGACATGGTGTGCTTTTTATTCGTTTGTATCTTGTGAGTACCCTTATAGCGTGTGGCTATAAATAACGTTTTGATCTCTACACTTGAATCGTGCATGTGCTTATCTCCTTTTCTACTTTTTAATATATACTACTAGCATAACAAAGATGTGACCTTTCTGGAATGATCTAAATAATAACATGCAACACTTAGGGTTTATTGTTTCTGGTTTGCAAGCCTGTAAAATCATTTAAGATTGTGACAAATCTTCTAAAAGCCACAAAATAACAGCAAGAGTTGATGGCACTTCTAAATTAGGAAATTTTCTTCCTTATATTTATCATTCTTGTTGTTGATTCTGTGTCTTAATCAGATAGAAAAGCCAAGGTTTTTATTAAAACTGCAAACAAAACATGGCATTGTAAACTCAGCCTTAAGGCTAAACTTATCTGCTTCCCTCTGACAATGTACCAACAATCTTAATCTAAAAATGCTGACATTGATACATATAATACCCAGAGAATATAGTGTTTAAACAATAACAGTGTATATTTTATAAATGTCTATATTTAATAAAGTTGTTATATGACAGAGAAAAAGACAAGAGTAGGAATTTGTTAGGATCTAGATAAAACAACATTCTCTCATTGTACATGTTTTTGAACACACTCCTACATTTTTTAAAAGGGTAATTTGTATTTGTATTGGTTTGCCACTTAACCCTTATATTCATGCTACAGTCCACAGAAGCAGGGTTATAAAATACTAGCTGATATAAAGGAAACAAATTTGCTGAGTGTGAGGATCAGGTTGATTATTTTAACTGAAAATGCAACCCAATATTAATGAGAATAATCCATGTTTAGTACATTTTGCTACTTTTTAAATATTTCCTAACATTATATCCAGTCCTAACTGTGTCACCCTACTGGGTCCTGATACCATGGATGAGAAATATAACTGACGGAATCATCAGAACTGCATGACAAAAACGAAATTAAATAACAACCCGAAAAGATGCTGGGATATATCTGCACTGTTATATGTGATCAGGTGGCAAAAGTAAATGTCGATAGCAAAATAAAGTCCCACTTTGTAGGTAAATGGCCAGAGTTCCCTTTTTTCAGACAGGACCCCTCCACGGACTCTGGATAAGCAACAAAAACTCTTCGGCTGATGGCATCCACAGCTACAGTGCTCTCAGCATGAAGTCTTTCTGCCCAGCTCGCATCCAGATTGTCCTCCCAAGTCACAAGGCTCTGTATCCTCACGTCTCGTCACAGCCTCTTACAAGCTGGACCCCTTCACGGACTCAGGATTACCAGGAAAACTCCTGCAACACTTGCATCCACAGCTACTGAAAAGCCGGGTTCTCAGCTCACACCCGATTCATCCGCCCAGGTCACAAGGTAATATCCAATACAGGTCACGAGGTAAGGGAAACGTCACTCACAGTCACAGATTCATCCAATGGAGCCACAAGAGAACACTGTCACATTCAGAGGTAACTCTGCTCTAATCAGGCTGATTCAAGTTCATCCAACAAAAGGAGGAGAAGCAGCGTTATATTTAAATCATCACTTTTATTTAACAGGGTTAAACTCCCATAGGAGGGCTGGGATCAGGTATAAAGAAACAAACAGTATATGCGTTTTGAAGTGAAGCCGTACTCACTACTGTTAAAAGGCATACAAATATACCTGCTTAAAAAAGGGTGTACTGAACACCCATTGGATAAAAGGTGACACATCTATTTCATTAACAAATGAAATGAAAAATGCTAGTAAATACTATAGCATTACATAAATGTCAAATCATATCAAAATTAGTTATCCTAGATATACAGGGGATCAATAATAAAATATAAATACAATGAAATTCATATGATGGGAATAGAATGAACCACATTATTTAAGATGGAATATATAATGAAATAGAGAATGGGCAAGGTAGCTAAGATAAATATGAACATCTAATAGGTTAATCTTCTAGATTAGGAATCTAGGTAGAACCAACATATTAGGTATAGAAAAGGTTACTAGGCTTCAAGGAGAAATATTATTAAAAGAGCCACTATTAGAAGCAATTCACCTATTAGCAATAATACATATAAATATATATATATATATATATATATATATATATGTGTATATATATATATATATATATATATATATATATATATATATATATATATATATATATATATATATATATACACTTTATAAATGAAGGGTGGAAGGCTAAAAGGGCTGAAAGGGAATACAAAGTCTATTCAGACCTACTCCCAACAATTCAGTCATATTCTCAACAAGTCATATTCTGCGTTAAGACCTGAGGGCACCCTGGTGGACAACTTAAATATCCATAGCATCTCTCTCTTTTCTAGAACAGACAGAGACTCCTAGAAAAGAGAGAGATGCTATGGAAATTTAAGTTGTCCACAAGGGTGCCCTCAGGTCTTAACGTCTAATATAACTTGATACATTTTTGGGAGTAGATCTGAATAGACTTTGTAACCCCTTTCAGCCCTTTAAGCCTTCTTCCCTCATAAAGTATATATATATATATATATATATATATATATATATATATATATATATATATATATATATATATATATATATATTTACTGTACATATATATATATATATATATATATATATATATATATATAAAAAAAATATATATATATATATATATATACTATATAATATTTATTGCTATTGCTAATAGGTGAATTGTTTCTAATAGTGGATCTTTTAATAATATTTCTCCTTGGAGCCTAGTAACCTAATATGTTGGTTCTACCTAGATTCTTGTTCTAATCTAGAAGATTTACCTATTGGATTTTCATATTTCCTTTAGTTATCTTGCCCATTCTCTATTTCATTATATATTCAATCTTACATGTGAACACAACACTTACAATGTGGTTTGTTCTTTTCCCATCACATATCTAGGAGAACTAATTTTGATATGATTTGACATCTATGTAATTCTATAGTGTTTGCTAGCATTTTTCAGGTATTATGTTAATGAAATAGGTGTGTCACCTTTTATCCAATGGGTGTTCAGTACACCCTTTTTTAGCAGGGATGTTTGTATGCCTTTTAACAGTAGTGAGTACGGCTTCACGCCGAAACGTGTATACTGTTTGTTTCTTTATACCTGATCCCGGCCCTCCTATGGGATTTTAACCCTGTTAAATAAAAATGATGTTTTATATATATCGCTGCTTCTCTTTTTGTCGGGAAAACTAAATTAAGCCATGTGTCAGCCCTTAGTTACACCATATTCCAAGCAATAGTAAAACAAAGAAATGAGTAAGTCACATTTTGCTTAGTCCAGAGTTCCTTATATTATAATGAAACTGAATGACTAAAATGGAATCCATTATGGAAATAGATGTTTATCCCGTAAACAGAAAACTGATGTTTTAACACGAAATTACATTTTATTCCTAGGATAATTTAATTTCCCTTAGGAAACTTCATGTTTAAAACCATCAAGACATTTTAACCATTGCTTTTTAGCAACTGGTGCAAAGTAGCACGCTGGAACTGTACATATGTACACAGATGGCAAATTTTTGGAGGCAGTACATTTTGTACCCTCCCACAACAATACTAATTACTAGTGTCTGGGAAAGGGTAAGTCTTTGTGCTTTCCCTTCACCCAGTAAAAGTATTTACATGTCTGGGAGAGGTAAATAATGACTAGTGTCACATTGTTCTTAACTTTACTGAGTCCTTTAGCTCTTTCTGGTGCAGAATAAGAAAACTATTCATAAACAAATTAAATTAGAGAACTGTTAACAACATGGAAGTTAACAAGAGATGTAACTCAATATTTACTCCTAGAATGATATTTGTTCCACTTTAGAACCTGCACTGATAAAATGACATACTGGGATGATATGTTTCCTCTTTGGAAGCAGCACTGATAAAGTGACAAACAAAACAAAATGACAGTGTTATCGCTAATTAGGATAATGCCCCTTTAAATAGCTAATTTTCATAGTTTACTTACAAAATAGGAGTAAAATCACTGATACTTAGTAATTAATGAGATACATTGGAGTTAAACACTATTTTCTGTTTATGTATTCCTAAAAGGAGCATCTGCTCAGTCATAGGAAATATAAATGGAGTAAATAAATTCTAAAACGTATGGGGATCCCTACATTTCTGTCTGCTTGGGTCAGTATGAAACCGAATTACTATAATATAGTACAGTACTCATGTATGTAGAACAGAGGGAAGTTTATTTGCAAAAATTGATACAAAATGTAAATTGATACATAGATGACAAATGTATTCAGTCATTTGAACCAGCTCTATGACTGAGGCATTTGTGATATAGTTATGTCTTTACATTCTAATCACCAAAATGGTCTCCAGATTTTAAAACTAGGATAGAGTATTGCAGTATGCAATAACTGTATGGAGCTACAGTTATAACATTGCATAAATAAAGTTGCATAACTGATCTGCTTTTGTATCAGATTGTCATTGATCAAAAACACAATACAACATGGTGGGGGAAGAGTCATCTATTAATCATAATATAATACTTGTCTAATACCTGCTGTGAATCTTTAAGTCTGATCAACAGAATGTCATGAATACATGTCAGATAATAAATACAGTCTAGAATGGCAAAAAAAAATAAAAAATTGTCCGCTCTACTTTCTTTCCCTTACTTATTTCCTTGGAGCTACATCGTAATCATTTTTTTTGTCATTTTGATCTTATCTCAAGTTTGTCAACATTTAGTGCATCTATGTCCAAAATAATGTGTTTTGCAAAAGATCTATATCTAAACATTGAACAATTCTACTCCAGAATAAAACTTAGAAATTGAATAACTTGGAGGACACACGTGAAAATACATAAAAGTATTGTATTGACAGACAATAAGTTAAGAAAGGGATAAAATGTTTCCAGTGATCACAAAATATAGTGCATAGGCTTTAGTAAAGAGAAAACTATAGAGGGAATCATCAATGCTCACAACTAAAACAAGGTCATCTTTAACTGTAAAAAACAGCTAAAGAGAAATATATTTATTGGCAAATAGACAGAAGGGGATGTTAGTGGGCATTTTGCAATGGGGTTTGTAATCGATTATGGGTTAATAGTGTAGCTGGTACTTTGCGATGTGGTGTTGTTGAGGTTTAGGGGATTATAGAGTAGTGGGTACTTTCTGATGTGGGATTGTGGCCATTTAGGGGTTAATAGTGTAGCAGGTACTTTCCAATGTGGGGTTGTGGCAGTTTAGGGGTTAATAGTGTAATTGGGTACTTTGTGGTGGGCTATGTGCTGTTTTATGGGTTAATAGTGTAGCAGGTACTTTGCGATGTGGTGTTGTTGAGGTTTAGGGGATTATAGTGTAGTGGGTACTTTCTGATGTGGGGTTGTGGCCATTTAGGGGTTAATAGTGTAGCAGGTACTTTCCAATGTGGGGTTGTGGCAGTTTAAGGGTTAATAGTGTAATGGGGTACTTTGTGGTGGGCTATGTGTTGTTTTAGGGGTTATTAGAGTAGGGGGCTTTTGGCAATTAGGATTAGTGCAAATTTGGGTGTTAGGTTTTTCCACTTTTCTTGCTCCTTTGAAGTCTATGGGGGAGTACGTTCACATGGTCGCGATATTCTAACTTTGAGTCTTTGCGTACTTAAGGTTAGCACGCAAGTGAAAACATTTTTACTTTCAACTTCTATTATCTGCATTACCTGATGTTTGAAAAGAGCCAGAGTCGAGCAGAGTTAGCGTGCAAGTGGGAGCGGAAATTGTCACTTCACTCGTAATCTAGCCCTATGTCTTTTTTTATGATTATCAACAAAGACATTTGAGGTTTCCTTGTTAAATTTAATGAAACTATTCAGCCAGTTAGATTATAGCCATCAATGCCCTTTTTCATAGCAGTGAATCTTTCATTTACTGTATAGCAATAAGAAAGGTATACAAAAACCTTTCTGACAAACAAAATAATTGTCTGATCAGGTACATCTGATCTGCCTTATAGAAGAGTCATTCCTGTCTGTACCTCTAAAGTGTTTACATTGCAAATCTATGACACTGCTGCTTACAGACTATTCTTATGATGTGTGTTCCTTATAAACAATTAAACGTCTGGTAACACCATCTAGGTGCTTTAACAAAATGTACATTTCTCTTATAGTAACACTAATGTTTCAGAAATTCATACATAAGTCTCTTTGCTGGAAAACTTCCATATCAAAGTCTCTGCATATTTTACATGTATGTTTAGACAGGCTATTGACCCTATGCTGGTAAAGTTCTATTAGTAAAGAAATAGACAGTGCAGACAATTCAAAATTGCCTCTCCAAATTATAAAGACAAAGATGGAATTTATAAGAGAAATGGGTCACTGTTCTTAATGCATTTGATACCAGCTAAATACTGTATATTACCTCTTGGGCAGGATGGGAAGATTGCTGGTGCAGAGCCACATCTAAATTGCTTAATTTTATTAGAGATAATAAGCTATATTATTATGTACAGTAGTATTACATTATTATACTATATTATTATTTTGTTAACCCTTAAATTAATGGTAGTTACATTTTATACTCTTGGGTAACAGAGGAGTTAAAAGCTGAGGTAATTCATGCCCTGAACACGCACTTGAAACTTTATCAGTACAAGATGTGCATGCAGTAAAATTTCTCTGAAGTCTCCAGCCAGCCCATCCTACTTTACATCATTTAAATTCTGGCAATGTAAAATGAATGATACTTTTAATACAAGGTGCCTGTCATTTATTTATTAGCTCAAACTATGTGTGCTACAGCTTCAGATGTATGCATTATAAATCAACTGTATTCCCAGACATTAAAAATGTATCCAAGTCATAATGTATTATGCCAAGAACATATTTATTAATGCTAAAGGTTTTTATTTCTTCCTCTTCTTGCTGAAAAAAAAGTTGCATAATTTCTTAGATTGCAAGCCCCCTGGGAAAGAACCATGGAGATCTATAACATAAATTTATTTCCCAAACCTTTAAAAAAAATATATAGAAATAATACTTAGTTTAACAGTATTAATTACAGTTTGTTTCCCAAAATGAAAACATGTTTATTTTGTTATGAACTATCAATAGGCTCATAACAAAATAATTTCCACGTTAATCATTTCCACCAGAGATCCTTGTTAGAATCTATTTCCTATTTATAGATATAATTTTAAGTTTACCCTAAATAATGTAATAAAAGACAAATAATTTAGATGACCTAGTATAAAAAAAACATGACTGCCCTTTATAAGTATAAATTCAATATTTTTATTGTGTAATAAATATATAAAATAATAATATTTGGCAGAAAATTGTAGCCATTTTTTGGTAGGCCCTAACAAATATATAATTCAAAATGATCCGCTTAAAACAAATATATGAAACTCCAAGTTGTTAATAGCAATAAGTAATAAAATAAATGCTAAATAGTCCTAAAATTATAATCTGTTATATAAAGACACGTCTATACTGCTATCCACATTTTGGAGGGAAACTTTTAACTGTTGTGTGCAGTTCTGGAGGCTTCCATGTTTCAGCATTTTCAGGCCTGCAAGAGTGGGCCTGAAATGCTAGTAAAAGGGGCAGTCTACTCAGATTTAAAAAATAGATAATTCCTTTATTACCCATTCCCCAGTTTTGCCTAACCAACAAGGTTATATTAATATACTTTTTTAACTCTGTTATTACCTTGTTTCTAAGCCTCTGCAGACTTACCCCTTGTTTAAAGGGACATGGAACCCAACATTTTTTTTCATGATTCAGATAGAGTATACCATTTAAACAACTTTACAATTTACTTATATTATTTAATTTGCTTCCTTCTCGTGTTATTCTTTGCTGAAAGGTTTATCTAGACAAGCTCAGGAGCAGCAGAGAACCTAGGTCCTAGCTGTTGATTGGTGGCTGCATATATATATTGATTGTGATTGGCTCACCCATGTGTTCAGTCAGAAACCAGTAGTGCATAGCTGCTCCTTCAACAAATCATATCAAGAGAATGAAATAGATTAGATAATAGAAGTAAATTAGAAATTGTTTAAAATTGGAATTCTCTATCTGAATCATGAAATCATTTTTTGGAGTTTCATGTCCCTTTAAGTTATTTGGCAGACTTGCATTTTAGCCAATCAGTGCTAACCGTGAGCACAAAGTTATCTATATGGCCCACATTAACTAGCACTGTCTAGCTATGAAAAATTGTCAAATTGCACTGAGATAAGAGGCGGCCTTCAGATTTTTAGAAATTAGCATATGAACCTACCTAGGTTTATCTTTATTCAAAGAATACCAAGAGAACAAAGCAAATTTGATTATAAAAATACATTGGAAAGTTGTTTAAAATTGCATGCCCTTTCTGAATCATGAAAGTTTAATTTTGAATAGACTGCCCCTTTAATTAGTTGTGCTTGATTAATTGAAGGGTGCTTGATTAATTGAATAAAATTCCAATAGAAGGTGGAAGTAAAAAAATAAACATTGGGGGGAACTTCATTAATACCGGGGATAATCATAAGGCTATCCAATAAACCTGATACGTTTACACTTTTAGGAAATGTTGGGCAGACTTGTTGAGTCTACGGATCTTATCTATTGTCAAAATCTATGGTTCTATGTTCCTATGTTTCATTTTTATTTTAGAGGCAGAAACAGGTGTAAACTAAATTTTCTTTTTAATTCTGTTGTACCATAAAGTTTTAAACCCAAAATTCTTTTTAAACTTTGTCAAATAATATTTCCCACATTCGAGCTAACTATGCAAAACCGTTGCAGAGACAAATGAATGATATAATGTCGGCTAAAAGCTAAAAAAAAAAGAAAGTACTTAGAGGATATATATATAATTATCAAGACCTTGAAAATAATGTAATCAGTATTTACCCTTTTCTCTAGTCTTGTGAGTTTCAGGTCCATGTGTATACATTATGCATGACTGAGTGACATTTCTTTACAAACACTGATATGTGAAATCATAAAATTACCTTCCGAGCATTAACCTTGACAAATCTAAAATCTACTTTGCAATAGGAGAACTAGTTAACTTGAATTTCATTTTTCTATACTTATGTTATATTTCTGTAATAAAGATAATCCCATTATATATAAAACATGCTTATTCTTAAAAGGGTAGAAATAGAAATTTTAAGAATTCACTATCCTAGATACATTAAACGGACACAATGATTTGATTTATGTAGTCAAAGATTACATTTCAACACATTTGTCTATCCTGCTGTTTTAGCATACATGCACAATATGAGTGATTTTATTTTGCCACCATCTCTTGTGTTAGAAAACTCTTGTGTTAGAAAAACGTTTAAATACTGCTTATTCTTTTTCAAAAATACAAAAAGTAATGCTGCAAAGATATGTCAATGATGGATGCAAATGCATGCTACCTACAGGAATATACTCAGCAGGCCTAATTTTCTTATTAATTTATGTATTTCTTTATGTATTTTTTTTTATTTTTTATTTATCACTTGCAAAAATGCATACATTGTAAAAAGTACTTCTAGTTAAAATTAAAATTCCCATTGGTTAAATTTAGTCTAATTTTATGTGCCTTAAAAGATTAAAACAATGTTGAGTAAGGTTTGAATTCAGAATTTCCACTGAATGCAATGTTGTGGTATATTTTAATGTGTCCTTTTCTAAAATTGGATATGGGAGAAATTGGAGGCTATACTAGGGAGGATATACTAAGCAGACAAATTGAGACTGGATTATATATATATTTTAAGAGAATAGCAAATATAGAATTTATATACAAAAAATATATAAGTGTATATGAAGTGTTTTGGGACCTCCTGATAATGGGTAGTCAGCTATTCAGTAGAAAACTAAAACAAATATTCTTAACTTTTATTCAATGAAAATTTAGATGTTTAAAAATTGATTTGTTTGTTAGTTTTAAGCATAAGCAGTAAAATGTAGGATTTTTACTTGGCCTAAATTTTGGGTAAATTCAAGCCAGTTTCTTCTGAATATTCAAAAAACTAACATCTCAAATTAAGGCTCAGGGAAATAAAAAGTGCTCAAACATGATGTACATAGATTTATGATTATTAATAATGTAGTTTTAATTTTACCAGCAGTCAAGTACCCAAAACCTCCGATTTGTGCCAGTGATGGAGTTTCAACTTTGAAATGATTGTATTTATAACATGTCTATAAATCTCATCTTTCTGGGTCTTAATCAGGCACTTTAGTAAAAAAAATACAAATAGACTATTCTAAAAAAGGAAGAAAGAATAAATATATATCTTTAAGTAAATGTTGCTGTCCTCGATAAACTACATTTTGTATTCAGTCCTGCCCCCCAGAGTATTGTAAGAGTTTTCCTTTATATGCCAAAGAAGAATCTATCCATAGGAATCAGTTGTATACAAACATTCATTTATTTTTAATTAATATATAAAATTACACAGGTTTAACCTTTTCATGCAAATATTATATTAGCGCTGTCATTTTCAAGACAAAAACATTAAATATTAGAGTTGAATGCTCATTGTCTAAAAACAATCAAATTAAAAAATTAAAGCACAACAATACTAATAGCAATATCAAGAATACTATGCTAAGTATCATCAAATATGACTCTTTTGTGTTGAATTAAGTAAAGTGGAATAAACAACTGTAATCATATGCCATCAGCAATTTGTTTTAGTATAACCAAGGCATAGTATAGGCAAGGCTGAAATCTACCTACATCATGCCAATGGTCTATTTATAGCACATTATAGACTTGTTTTCCACTGGCTGTAAGGTAGCAACACATATTGACATCATGCTCATTTATGAAAATCAGCCAGCAAGTTAGCGAAAGTGGAGATACAGAAATGATAATAGATAGTTTCTGAAAGAAAGAGTTTTGTTAATGAAGGAAAAATTAAAGCACAGTATGCAAGAAAAAGCTGTAAGTTGAAGTGAAAAGTATTGTATTTGGTTATTACACGTAAAGCCAATTTCCCAAAAGACTGTTGAAGCCTAGGGCACCTTTCCTTTAATTCCTGAGTCATACACATTTACATTCTTGTTTACATAACAAGCTCATTCCTTTTCCATGTATTTTCACCATTTACAATTTCAAACATGCCTTTTCATTTATTTCATTCCATACTTAAATAGGATTTTTTTTATATTAATTCAATAACGGCTCTCGTGTTTAGATTCACCCACTGCCATGCATTTGATTTAGCAAAACATTTAACCTGTGAACCATCAAATATTTACTCTTCTATTAAAAAATAATCATCCAAAATCCAGTTCACTGAAATACTTACATGTGTCTGGTTTATGACAGTTGTGTCCTTGTCGGAAGTATTGTGGGTTCTCAATAACTGGGATGCGAGTCATTCCAATAACAACGGTATCTGGTCCAGCATCTAAAGATGATGGTGTCGTTATCCCATGGTTGATATGATGGAGTGGACTTGCAGAATCTTCTTCTCCACTAATAACTGCCACAGGACCTAAGAAAAAGATAACCCAATATAATAATGAATTTATGATGAAAGTTATGAGGTCTCAGGTTGTAAAAAAAAAAAAAGACAGGCAAAGGGTCCGAACATAGCAATACATACCTGTAAATGTTTAAAAAAAAAAAATATATATATATATATATATATATATATATATCTATATATATATATATAAAAGATCCAAATAGAACAGCACAATCTCACCAGTGATAGAAATGCCACGGTGCACTGCTGTACAGCATCCAAGTCATCCACAAATGCAGGCACTTATTGGTCTTTGTAGTAAAAGTATAAACTTTATTGATCCATATTAAAAGTGAAAGACATAACGTTTTGGCACCAAATCACCAAATCATGCCTTTGTCAAATGTCACAGCGCATCAAAAATAATGCAATCACACACCTAAAATCAGTTAGCTGATTTTAGGTGTGTGATTGCATTATTTTTGATGCGGCACAATTTGGTGCAGAAACGTTATGTCTCACTTTTAATATGGATCAATAAAGTTTATACTTTTACTACAAAGACCAATGAGTTCCTGCATTTGTGGATGACTTATATATACAGTATATATGTGTTTGTGTGTATTTACAGACATATATACAAATACTGTACATACTCATAAATACATACATACACACATATATATATATATATATATATATATATATATATATATATATATATATATATATATTTTTATATATATAAAAATACTTATATATATATAGGCACTGGAGCCCTTTGCAGTCAAGTATATAAAAAACATGCAAAATAATATTTATGCAATATTCATATTTCTAAAGTGTTTAACTATGTATGCACTGTAAATATTTCACATTCCAATGTTCTTCACACAGCAGAATATGTTCTTTTTATTTTTAAATAGATATTCCTATATGTATGTACAGTATATATATATATATATATATATATATATATACACACATTCGAATATGAAATATTAATATTTTCATGTTGGGTTAGCGTGCTTGAGAAAATGTGATCGGGTTTATGCCCGATTGGGGTGTATTTTTCCATTTTTTTTGCTCTATTGAAGTCTATGAGGGAATACGTTATTCCAAATCCTTTTTTTACATTAGTCGGGTTAGCGCAGGAGCAAAAATGTTTTACTCTCAACTTGTAATATGAGCGCTACCCGACATGCGCAAAAAGCTTATACTTCTAGCCGAGTTAGTGCGCAAGTGGAAATGATAAATAGTACTAATCTGGCTTGTAATGTATTTTTTCACACCCAAATGCACGTCTATAAATTATACCTTTAAAAAAATGAACTACCAACATTTCAAGTGTTAGGAATTAATAGATATTTTTGAACCAGCTTTTCTATTTCACATGAAATTAGATAATAACACATTTATTGACACTCTCCAATACCTATTTATGGAATAGCGTCATAAAGTGTTCACATTCATTCATCAATAATCAGCTAGTTGTTCTCATTGCAATTGATACAATTGACAATTAACTATTTTGAAAACATTATTTATTTGTTGGATATTTATTAATCCCTTATTTCTTATGGTTAAAATATGTAGTGTAGCAGAAAAGCAACTGGATAGCATCTTCCTCCTAAATAAAAGTAAACAAGTTGCTAATGCTACTGCTACAGGCCAGCAGTGGCACAAACAATGATTGGCTTCTTTTAATGAATTTTTAAATGAGTCAGGATTGTTGCAAACAAAGTTAAAGCTTACATACATTGGCTGACATAGGAAAAAATCAACTGATATAGACATTGCTTGATCTCTATTGAAATGAGTAAACTTGTGTTGCTAGCACGAAGAGAAATCAGGCAAAATGTTTGTAATTTTATTTTTTAGCAAAATTTTATAGTTTAGATATCTCCCCTTCATACCCAGAACCCTGCATAGTGAGATAAACACTTCTCCAGCTACAATTTGTATTTGTAAATTATTTGAGAGACCTTACAGTACTAAAGAGACTTCTTAGATCATCTTGCCAAAAGTGGAGATCATCAGACCCTAAATCTGAAGCACTTCCTACCTGCACAAAATGGCTTTCTTGAATTTAGAATAATGGATTTTACCACATGAACAGATGAACAACATTGGTGGGTTGCATGTCTTTATTTTGTCTATTCATAATAAGAGCCCGCTCATTTTGTATTTTCAAACAAAGTCAAATAATACAGCCAAATTAGTGTTTATTGCAATTATCTGAATCTGGTAATGAGTCTGACAATGAAATACGTTTTATATCAAGAACTGCATAATCCAGGAAACCATGCAAGATTTGGATATGATGTTACAAATTTATACCACCTATGACAATGCCTTATTGAGTTTGTGATAAGGGATGTGGAAAATGTATTGACACATAATTATTATGTCTTTGAAGACCAATTTTATTTGCAATTGCTATTTGCCCCTTCTTATACAAAACTCTATTTTGATTGGAAAGAATTTTCAGTGAATTGAATCCCTTTAAAAAGTATATTACTTTTTAAACTAGGCTTATAGATGACTTGATGGTTATATGGTAGGGAAGTATTAAAAATATAGAAGAATTTGTAAACTATCTTACTACTAAAAGCAATACTAAATTCTAATACCAATACTAATAATAATACTAAGAATTTGAGATTTATTTTTTTAAGTTCTAAAGGAGAAATTTACTTTCTTGATTTAAAAATAAGGTTGAATTATGAAAATAATAGATTAGAAACAGAGGTATTTAGAAAGAATGTGTCAGATAACACAATCCTGAGATTTGATTCAACGCACCCTAAACATTTAAAGAAGGGTATACAAAAGGGAAAATTTATGCGTATTCAAATAAACTGTACAAATTTTAAAAAATATGGTACAGGCTGATAGTCTTAGGTATAGGCTTGAAGCAAGGGGATATAATGGGCAGGAATTAAATAATACAATGGTTGAAGTCCTGAAGATGGAATGAAAAATTCAGGATAGAATTAGAAATGGAGATAAGGAGGAGAGTAATATAGAAACCTATTCTACTAGGTATAGGAGGCAATATTCTGAAATTTCTAAAATCATACAGAAATATATGCCCATCCTTGAAAAGGATTACAAGTTAAAGGATATAGTAAGGAAAGGTGTTTCAATATGTGTTTCAATATGAGCCCTTGCAATCTAAAATACTGTAAAAGAGATTTTTAAAAAACAAAACTTTATGAAAGGTATGAAATGCTCATGTAGACAAAATGGCAGTTTTAAGTGTGGTCTTCGTCATTGTAAGCCTTATAATCACGTACATTGGGGCAAAAAAGTATTTAGTCAGCCACCAATTGTGCAAGTTCTCCCACTTAAGAAGATGAGAGAGGCCTGTAATTTTCATCATAGGTATACCTCAACTATGAGAGACAAAATGTGGAAACAAATCCAGACAATCACATTGTCTGATTTGGAAAGAATTTATTTGCATATTATGGTGGAAAATTAGTATTTGGTCAATATCAAAAGTTCATCTCAATACTTTCTTATATATCCTTTGTTGGCAATGACAAAGGTCAAAAATTTTCTGTAAGTCTTCACAAGGTTGTCACACACTGTTGCTGGTATGTTGGCCCATTCCTGCATGTAGATCTCCTCTAGAGCAGTGATGTTTTGGGGCTGTCGCTGGGCAACACTGACTTTCAACTCCCTCCAAAGGTTTTCTATTAGGTTGAGATCTGGAGACTGGCTAGGCCACTCCAGGACCTTGAAATGTTTCTTACAAAGCCACTCCTTCATTGTCCAGGCGGGGTGTTTGGGATCATTGTTATGCTGAAAGACCCAGCCACGTTTCATCTTCAATGCCCTTGCTGATGGAAGGAGGTTTGCACTCAAAATCTCAAGATACATGGCCCCATTCATTCTTTCATGTACATGGATCAGTCACCCTGTTCCCTTTGCAGAGAAACAGCCCCAAAGCATGATGTTGCCACCCCCAGGCTTCACAGTAGATATGGTATTCTTTGGTTGCAACTCAGCATTCTCTCGCCTCCAAACACGACGAGTTTTGTTTCTACAAAACAATTCTACTTTGGTTTCATCTGACCATATGACATTCTCCCAATCTGCTTCTGGATCATCCAAATGCTCTCTAGCATACTTCAGATGGGCCCGGACATGTACTGGCTTAAGCAGGGGGACACGTCTGGCACTGCAGGATCTGAGTCCCTGGCGGCATAGTGTGTTACTGATGGTAGCCTTTGTTATGTTGGTTCCAGCTCTCTGCAGGTCATTCACTAGGTCCCCCTGTGTGGTTCTGGGATGTTTGCTCACCGTTCTTGTGATCATTTTGACCCCATGGGGTGAGATCTTGAGTGGAGCCCCAGATCGAGGGAGATTATCAGTGGTCTTGTATGTCTTCCATTTTCTAATTATTGCTCCCACAGTTGATTTCTTCACACCAAGCTGCTTGCCTATTGCAGATTCAGTCTTCCCAGCCTGGTGCAGGTCTACAATTTTGTTTCTGGTGTCCTTCGACAGCTCTTTGGTATTCACCATTGTGGAGTTCGGAGTGTGACTGTTTGAGGTTGTGGACAGGTGTCTTTTATACTGATAAAAAGTTCAAACAGGTGCCATTAATACAGGTAATGAGTGGAAGACAGAGGAGCCTCTTAAAGAAGAAGATACAGGTCTGTGAGAGCCAGAAATCTTGCTTGTTTGTAGGTGACCAAATACTTATTTTTCACCATAATATGCAAATAAATTCTTTCCAAATCAGACAATGTGATTGTCTGGATTTGTTTCCACATTTTGTCTCTCATAGTTGAGGTATACCTATGATGAAAATTACAGTTCTCTCTCATCTTCTTAAGTGGGAGAACTTGCACAATTGGTGGCTGACTAAATACTTTTTTGCCCCACTGTAAAGGTAAAATTAGGAGAAAAATTATATCTACAAATCGCAATTCGAAATTTGTTCTGTACCTGATAACCTAAGGAATATTTAAGTGCCAGTATGCAAGCTGTAATACCCATCTTTTGAAAGACCGAGTAAGGGGACATTTGCTATGCTTAGAAGCAGAGATACCTAAAATGCCTGTAGCATGACACTTTGCAACACATAGGCCAAGCTTTATAAAGCTGTGTGATGCAGTTTTAGAGATCTTCGGTGCAGGCTCACATGAGCGAGCCTGCAGCCAATACTTAAGAAGCAGCAGTCTGATGATATCTGCTTCTTAAACTATACACTCCCTCTGAGTTTGCGGTTTGCAATCAACCCGGAGGGGCAGCATTGTCCACTTAACATAGTGTGCAATGTTAAATGCGGGCAGCATATTGATGTCCGCTTGCCACGATGCCAGACAGACAGGTTTGTGGGAGCGAACATTGTCCACCCGGCCCTTGCTAAATCTCAGCCATAGAGAGGGACAGCTTCTTGATAAGTCTCTTGTAGAATATATATGCTCTCTTTTGGAATTTCAGGCAATTGATCATGTACCTAAACTTATTACAGGGGTTGACAGAATTTCAGCTTTAAGCAAAAAATAATTATTTTGGATCTATACTAAACTTTAAACAGGTTCCTAAAAATCCCTATATGAACATAAATTTGGTAAAAAGTTATAATTTATTGTAAATATTTTAGGACAAAATAGAAGACCTTGTTTGGACATATGAATATGCTTAATATATCTATAATAATAAGTATACAGCATCCAAATTGGATATATGTTTATCTTTTGGTTTTCTTATAATTTAATTTTATTTGCTTGAAATTAAGTTCTTTACTTACATTTAAGACATGAAGGGGTTAACATTTGAGTGTATTTAGGAAGGATATTAGACAACTGAGGTATCCCTGATAAAGTGCTGTATGGGCATGAAACTCATTGGATAGACTTAGGTTTAGTGTATGGAAAGGTGTTTCCTACGTTTTTAAACTGATAAAATAAAACATTTTTGCTTTAAGGAATGTGCACTCCTTAAAGGGACATGAAACCCACATTTCTCTTTCATGATTCAGAAAGAGCATGTGATTTTAAACAACTTTCTAATTTACTTCTATTATCTAATTTGCTTCATTCTCTTGATATCCTTTGCAGAAAAGCATATCTAGATAGCATCAGTAGCTGCTGATTAGTTGCTGCACATAGATGCTTCATGTGATTGGCTCACCCATGTGCATTACTATATCTTCAACAAAGGATATCTAAAGAATGAAGCAAATTAGATAATAGAAGTAAATGTTTAAAATTGTATTCTCTACGTGAATCATGACAGAAACATTTTGTGTTTAGTGTCCCTTTAAGAATATGTCTCCTGCTTTGGACTATAGAAACCATGCAAAATGTTAGGTGTGTTTATATGTGGATTGATAGATATAGATGGATAGATAGATAGATAGATAGATAGATAGATAGATAGATAGATAGATGATAGATGATAGATGATAGATAGATAGATGATAGATGATTGATTAATTGATAGATATATAGATATATGATTGATAGATATATATACTGTATATTGTAAACATATAAAAAGATAGATAGATTAGATAGATAGATAGATAGATAGATAGATAGATAGATAGATAGATAGATAGATAGATAGATAGATAGATGACAGACAGACAGAAAGATAGATAGATAGATAGATAGATAGATAGATAGATAGATAGATAGATAGATAGATAGACAGATTGATCGATCTTTGAAAAAAGCATTTTTCTGCACATGGTAAAAATATTTAAAAAAAAAAAAAAACAGCTTTATATTTTTCATGTAAAAATGTATATTTAACATGTTCACTTTTATTTTCCTGAAACAGAGTTTATTGCTCTTTTAATGGAGCCTAATTACTGAATATAAAAAAATGTTGGCTTGGGTAAAACTGCTTATCGTTCAGGTGCCAGACACTCATGTACTGTACAAGGTTCTACTTCTATTGTAACATTGTCTAGATAAAGATGTTCCAGCAGAGATAAACCCTTGTCAGAGACTCATTCCTGCAGCTCCCAAAATAGTTAAATACAACCTCCTACGCGGAAGCAACTTATTCCAAATACTATTATAGCACGTGCAACAGCTGCAATGTAGAAGGGTCTTAGAGTTCAAGTATCGAGGCAATTAATTTCTTTGCTGGATTGCTTCATAGCATGCATAAATAGTATTACTAACTCCTTATCTTTTCAGTTCAACAAAAGACATATAAGGTTGTATTATCTTAAAACGATCAAGCTAGCAGTATTTATTTTTATGTTCTTCAAAATACTCTTATCAAGCTGTGTAACAAAAATAAATTAAAAAACAATGTGCAACAAATTAGAAATTGCTTTATTTTCAGAAATAATTTTTTTTTTTTTAATGGTTTTTAAGGTATAGGAAAACTTGAAAGTATATTTCAGTATTTGCAGAGATGGGTATTGTGTTAGGTCATCAGCAATGCAATTTTAGAAGTGAGTATCCCATCACTCTGATACTTTGCACTAATAAATAACATTTCTTCTGTTACAATCTGTTTGCCTAAAATGGAATCCCAAATAAGTAGTTTATAAAAATAGCATCATGATTATTATAGAAACTTTTTATTGTTTATGTGATCAGTAATGCTTATTTTTAAAATTCTTTCATGATGCTTATTGAATAAAAAAATCAATTTGAGTCTTTTTCCTGTTTTTATAGATATATCCTGTATAGATAATATAGATAGATACTTATTAGATAAATATAATTCTTTATACTTACTTACCAGGTCCACAAATATACCCTTGTTTATTTGTTAATCTGTTTTCATGTATTTTTTTTTTTTTCTATTTTCCTTCACAAGCAGCTCAAGAGATCAGAATACTTTACAAATATATATTAGTAATAAGTCAAATAGTAATGATTTTATTTCTGAATTCTATTTCACCACCTGTGATAACATTGCCTCCCAATTCTACAGAATGATTTGGACAAAAATACATTGCCTTGTTATTGACTGTTCTTCGATTTAATTTATTTCCACCTCTTTATACTCATGTGACCCATATGCTAATGATAATATTGAATTATTGGTCACACTTGCAAACATTAAATGGAAGCTGTATGTATACGAAACCTCCTAACACTAAATTTTGTATTCACACACGTATTTTGTTTGCAAATATGCATCAATAATTTATTTAAACAATGTGCACAGAACATTAATAAAACAATGCACAAAGGACCTGAAAATAATGTGTTAGTGTGAAGTGAATGATTACTTTGAATTAAATATCTTTAATAAAAGTTTGTCTTTGACATAGTAACTGCTTTGGAAATATTCTGCTGCTCTAGACATTACTTAACTAATTGCCTTTTACATATATTAATGTCTAGTAATTCATGGCTTGTATGGATTAGGATGGACAATATATGCAGCTGTGGACAGATGACCAATAACAAGCATCAGTATTGATATTTATTGAACTCAGGAGCACATGGAGTGGTAATTTGCATTCAACAGTGAAACAGGAATTAATGAATTATCTAAAACTGTATAGCCAGCCTGAGTTTTCTAAGGATTTTTAGAATGTGTTGTATAGTCAGCAGTTTAAGTGGGGCAAAATTTGCTCTTTACCAAATACTTAAAGGATTACTCTCTGTTATAATTTTTAAGCTAAACAACTAACATATTAAAGTTAATAAACATTAATTAAAACCTACTGACCTATATTTTCTCCAAAACGAAGTTTCATAACGTTCTAAAAGTTATATCTTTTATTCGCTGATGATGTCACGTTATCCTGCCCACTATTTTCAGCACTGCGTGTTCAAAATACTTAAACCAATAACTTTGTGTTTAAAGCGCCATTTTGAAACCTAGGTATTGTAAACGGATTGGTACAGAGCAAAGGATACCCACGGAGTGGGTTTGGAAAACAATTACATTTGCAGACAAGATTTCTGATATACGGTAGAGATATGTTAATGAAATGCTATTGATAAAAAGCGTATTTGGGGTAGTTAGTTAGTAACAGGCATAGAAAATATTTACTTACAGTGGCCCTTTAATGGAAAATTAAACACATTTTGCTTTGTGTTAAAAACAGATGTTCTGTAATGCAGACTAACAATATACAGCACGCAAATCTAAGTTATGGAATTTGCTTTTTGGCCTCTCTAGGGAGCGTGGGACAAGCACAACTTTTATGCAAAAACAAGGAGTATAATGTCATTTTAAACGGCCACACAAGTCAAAATAAAACTTTCATGATTTAGATAATGCATGCAATTACAAATAAATATTTGTTTGTCCAGTATATTTTCATTATCAACACGTATACTCTTTTTATATGTACACTTTCCAAGTTCCACCTCCTAATGAGATGAGCATGTGCAATAGTACACAGTGCATCAAGTCACTGCATCAAACATATATATATGATGAACTGTAATTCACACATCTTCACTATCTTTTTTGCCCCCCCGCCTGGGGGTTCAAGGGGGCGAAGATACCCTTGTACACCTCATTCACCAAGTTTCACTTGGGGTGGATGCCAGAGGAACGGTGGGGCACCATCCTCCCAGGCAGAGGCAAAAAAATATTGTAGATGGGGGAATTACATTACATCTGGCTTTACCCACAACCGCTTGCCCTAGAATTACCCGGATTTCTGACTTTAACCATAATATATATATATATATATATATATATATATATATATATATATATATATATATATATATATATATATATATATATATATATACATACAGTATATATTTTATTTTGAAGAGCATTTATATATTTGAATACCTAGCTGATGCTTTAAGAAAGCTAAGATAATATTGAAATAAGAAATATTTTTATTTGTCTGTAGTTTTTAATTACTTGTGATTACATTGTTTTTAGTCTTTTTTAAACATGTTTATTTATTATTATTATTATTATTATTATTTATTTGATGAGCGCCAACAGATTCAGTAGCACTTTAAGATTCTTAGTCATTATACTATTGAGATATAATAGTATCATAGTCGTTTGTGCAGGTATTACCTCATGAATTTTATTGCCCCCCCACCCACTGAACATGTCAGCTTCTCAGTTATTTGACATGCCTGGCAGGTTTTGCCAGTTACAAGAAGTGCTTTTATCAAAATAGAAGGGGGAATACAATTAGAAGCAGTGTCCCAGTCTTACTCTCACGTGCACGTAAAATGACTCATTCTAAACTCTTTATATCACAACAAATAACCACACTGTTGTTTACAGATGAAAGAAAATAAAAGTGAAGAAAACATTAAGCATTTATAATAACATGTAGCAAATAACTGCCTTACTGTTGGTACAATATAAATATATACTCGCTGGAAGATAAATCCTGGCAAAAATGCTTTATGTAGTATACACATAAAAAATGCCATTGTTAAAGGGAAACTAAACTTACATTTTTTTTCAGACAATGCATAGTAATGAAAACAATGCATTATACCGCATCCCCTAAAGGGAAAAATAAATTAAAAAAAATCTTCCTTGCACTGTAATAACCACTTTTCAACCTTACCTGGCCACTCACAGAATCTAAGCATTTTTCTTAAGTTATGGTATGGCAAGTGGTACAGCCAATCAGATGTTCTACCAACCATGCTGTTAAGGCTCAGATTGCAATTGGAGGGCTATTAAACACTTCTGCATGAGCATTAACTGTGCTAGAAGTAAGCTTTTTGCGTGCGTTGGATTACTCTCGTATTATGAGCTGAAATGAAACTGTTTTTCCTTGCGCGGTAACCCAACAAGTGCAAAAAGCCGGACTTCGAATATCGCCAAAAAAGTGGAAAAAAACACCCTACTCATGCACAACCACGATTGCATATTCTCAAGTCTGCCAATCCAATTTGAAAATAAGAATATTTCACATTCCAATGTTCTTCACATATAAGTATATGTTCTATTTATTCATAAATACATATATATATATATATATATATATATATATATATATATATATATGTATATATAGATATAGATATAGAAATATCTATTTAAAATACACAGAACATTGGGATGTGAAATATTTACAGTAAATACGTAGTTAAAGACTTTTTTTAAAATTGAATATTGCATAAATATGTTTTTCATGTTTTCATTTTGGGGCCCCTGACTTAACCATTGATCAGGGCCCCCCCCCCCCCATTTGACATGTGCAATTTTTGACCAAGTGACTACAATGTATATGCACTTTATTCTTAAGTGTCTATTTAAACTTGGAAATGTTGTAAAGGTAGTAACATACAGACACTCATACACTGAAACACACACACACTCACACATAAGGATTCACATATAGACACTCTAGCAGACATGCAAAGAAACACACTCAGCACTTGTTTACATTGACCTGACAAGTAATGAGGTAAACTACAGTTTTGTAAAAAAAGGAGATTTAGAAAACAAAATATGGAGTTCTGGTTATCTTTTTGTAAAGGAAGATACCAACTAAATGACAACAGCATGCAGTGGCTGAAAAGAAGGGCCCTGAACTGTCTAAACAATAATTTAAAGGTTAAATGGTGGAATAGGTGACTTCCGGAAAGTTCTCAGTCTCAAAGTCTGTAGAAAGATGTGAATAATCAGTAGTAAGGTAAAATGTCCTAAAAAGGAACAGACAATGGACACACACACACACAAACTCAAACTTGCACATACACCCAAGGAAACACCGACAGAGACAGCCTCAGAAAACACACAAAGACATACACACACACACACACAGACACCCAGAGAAAACACACAAAGACATACACACACAGAGAAACAACCACAGAAAACACAGAAATACATACTGTACATACGCACACCCTCACTGAGACATCCACAGAATACACACACCCTCACAGAGACATCCACAGAAAACACAGACATACTACATACATACACACACACACACTCACAGAGACATCCACAGAAAACACAGACATACACACACACACTCACAGAGGCATCCAGAGAAAATACACAAAGACAAACATATAAACACCCTAACAGAGACACCCATAGATAAAGCTCAAAGACATATGCACACAACCTCACAGACATCCACAGAAAATGCACAAAGACATACACACCCACCCTCACAGAGAGACCCACAGAGAAAAAAAAAATACATAAAAACCAAAGCACAAACCAAAGCACAAAGACATAAACACAGAAACCCACAGAAAAGCTCACAGGAGGGAACATTTATACACCTTGCATCCCCTAAATCAACAGTGTGTGTAACATGCATGATAAAAAATGCAGAAATTAAGAGATCACTTTTTAAAGAATCATAATTTTAAAAGCTTGACATATGTTTGTTTGTTTTTTCCCCATTTTCCCCAACCAAACCACCACTTCAAATATAGTGCACAAATGTTTCCATCTGTCAGCTGTACTTATGGATTTTGAAAATGCTGTACTCTATATGGTCTTGGTGGAACCATAAGCTGTGGTACTCATATCCTATCTAAGCTAATTTCATTTATAACTCTTTTTTCCATATTCTATATTTTATAAATACACATCATAAACTTAAAGAAATAATGATTTGGAGATAGATTTATTATTTTATTTATATATAAATGTATTATCTATGAAGAACATATTTAATGTGTAATTCTTCTTTGAAATAGTATATTTTAGTCTAACCATGATTTTATAACTCCACACTCATACCATAAGATCTGGTTAAATGCAGGATTTAGGCTTGTTGGTATGTATTTCAAAGTTAAGTCAGCTGTAGTGTAAACTGAACAGTTTTAAGTTAACCTCCAATTTTAAACACTGAGCAATCTTAGTCTGAGAGTATAACATTTTATGCAGATGTAAAAATCTTAGATAAAATGCCTCCTTGCATCTGGAAAGTCCTTGCATAAAGGGACAGTACACTGGAATGTAATATATATATATATATATATAAATGCATATCTGCCAAAAGGGCACCTACCATTTGTGTATTGAGGAGGAAGCATTTCTGCATGGTTTTAAATATAGAATTTCTACAGCATTGTCAAATAATCATAAATACACTGCTGCTAAAAAAAATGTGTTTTTATGGACCCCTGGCCCCACCATACAACTACTACCACACTGAAGTTACAATCCAAAATTGCACAAAGAAATAAAAAACATTTGCTAAGTAAGTCCTACCTCCTCTGCAAATGAAAGTGATCTGCCGTCTTAGCCAGGCACACACTGTACAAACAAAGTGCCAAGTCTGTCTCACACTGTGCATAGTGGCTTCGTGCACACTCAGAAATCCTCTCAAATGCTAATACTTTACTCCTTGTAATAACATTTCCCATGCTCAATTAGCACACTGCTGTAGTACCCACTGGTGGATACCAAAATTTAAAAAAAAAAAAATTTTTTTTTTTAGTTCTTGTCTCATGGGCCCCCCCTGGCCCATTGGGCCCCTGACAGGAGTCACCCCTGTCACCCCCTGATGGCGGCCCTGCGAGCGGGACACCAACAATAAATCCCTTATTACTTGCATGTAACTGTTAGCCTTAATGTAATTAAAGCACAATCTTGGACTCTGCTTTAGTTGCTCTTGCTTTGGCCTGTACAACTTTTCTCATACCAAAGTTAAATTAGCTAAAGCAGAGTGTTGGAACATTCTTTAATTACTTTTAAAGGGGCAAGTAGCAAAGCTTTTGACTGGCTGCATTACTTGTCCATCATAACATAAAAAAATACTTGGATGTGGTGGGCAACTGGATAAGTTGGAAAACTGATTCTAAAAGGGAAGTGGTGTAATGTATTAAGCACAAGAAGGTTTTGTAAGCTCTCTTGTGGATAACCAATACGCTCTGCTTTCATTACTATGCAGTACTTAAAAACAAAATATCTGTCCATTTAAATGAGATCAGCAAAAATGTCTAGCTAAATTAGATTACATTAGACCTAACACTAAGGAGACCATTCAGATGTAAACCTGAACCAGTTAATGATGCAAAATAATATACAAGACCTACCCTACAATAGATGTTGAGAGAATGTATGTGACAAACATTTTCAATTTGATTAATTTTAATTGAACATTATTTTTAAATGCAAATATTATTCTAAAATAAGAAGGTAAATTAAATAATGCCATTCATCCTGCTGTCTACATAACCTTAAAGGGCTATGTAACAGTCAGTTTTATTGTTGTAATAATAATAAAAAAAACAGAGGGTTGTTCTTAATATAAATCACTGCAATATGCATTATTCATTATCTTAAAGCGATTTAACCTTTTATTTCTTTTTTTTTACTTCATTTATTTGGTGTTTAGTAAAAGCAATGAAACAGTAAGTCTATTTTGCTCATGCTCAGAAGAGGCAGAATGCAACTTAAGTTCAAACGTCTACTCCAGAATTTCTATTGTTTAAAAAGATAGATACGCTCTTTATTACCCATTCCCCAGTTTTGCATTTCGAACACAGTTATATTAATATACTTTTTACATCTATGATTACCTTGTATCTAAGCCTCTGAAGTCTGACCCTTATTTTGGTTCTTTTGACAGACTTGCATTTTATCCAATTAGTGCTGGCTCCTAGGTAACTTCACGGAGTAGGCACAATGTTACCTATATTTTATCTATATGGCACACATGAACAATAAATATCTAGCTGTAAAACTGTCAAAATGCACTGAGATAAGAGGCGGCCTTTAAGGGCTTAGAAATTTGCATAGGAACATACATAGGTTCAGCTTTCATCAAAGAATAGCAAGAGAACAAAGCAAGTTTGATGATAAAAGTAACTTGGAAAGTTGTTCAAAATTGCATGCCCTATCGGAATCATGAAAGTTTTATTTTGACTAGACTGTCCCTTTAAGGAAAGTTTTAAGGAAAACAATCTTTAATTAATATAAAAAGGACATTTGGGTAGTATTAACATAAAAATTAAATGTTATCAGGGTTTGTGTGGGTAAGGTCCCCAAACCGTGGTGCCTATTCCATTCAATTTTCAAGCACTCAAAATAATGCATGGTAAGATGTCTTGTCAATGACAAATTTGTTATTGGTCTTTGAGGGTAAATAGACATAAGTTAAAGGGACATAAAACCCTTTTTTTTTACGATTCGGATAGAACATACAATTTAAACAATTTTCCAATGTACTTCTATAATCAAATTGTATTTGTTTTCTTGTTATCCTTTGTTAAAGAGCACATGTCTGTAGCACTATATTGAAGCATTTTTTCTACAATGTTATACATTAAGAAAAACACTAGATGGCAGCACTATTCCTGTCATGTAGTTCACACTACCTATCTAGATATCTCTTCCACAAAGAATAACATGAGAATTAAGCTAATTTGATAATAAAAGTGAATTGGAAACTTTTTTACAATTGTATTTTCTCACTGGTTTCATGTCGCTTTAAAATCGAGTGCCTACAAAATATGTTTGTAATTATGTAACCTGGTCAATTTTATCCAGCATGGATATTTTCCTGAAAAGCTGCTAAATGTTTAATAGAGAATGCATCCAGACTTGGCTTTGTCTACTTTAGCAAGCACAACTACTAAACAATTTTCACTGTTGGTGGTTTCACTGTTGGTGGTTGTAGTTGACATTTAGGTCAGACATACACAATCTAAGAACATATTTGTTGAGCTGTCCACTGCTGTTCAATCAATGCTTAGCTACAAATGGTCTGTGAAAAGACTCGGTGGGAAAAGTATCTTATTAATCAATCATGGAAGTCTGCTCTTTCTGACTGTTTGACATACACACAAAGATAAGTGGAAAGTTGGAATTAGCTAATGATTTATTATTTTATTCCAAGGCACACATATAAATGTGTAATAACTTTGGATTATATTTTACCCTTAGTTGTCCATTTTTCTATTAAGTGAATTATTTTATATATAGTAGTACCTTAAAGTAATTGTAAAGTTGAATGATTTTCAGCCAAGTAATTAAAAATACTCTTAAAAACATGGGCACTTTAAAGGGACAGTCTACACCAGAATATTTATTGTTTTGGAAGATAGATAATCCCTTTATTACCCATCCCCTAGTTTTGCATAACCAACACGGTTATATTAATATACTTTTTACCTCTGTGATTATCTTGTATCTAAGCCTCTGCAAACTGCCCCTTATTTTAGTTCTTTTGACAGACTTGCATTTTAGCCAATCAGTGCGGGCTCCTAGGAACTCCACGTGCGTGAGCACAGTGTTATCTATATGAAAAATATGAACTAACACCCTCTAGTGGTGAAAAACTGTCAAAATGCCCTGAGCTAAGGGGCGGCCTTCAAGGGCTTAGAAATTAGCATATGAACCTCCTAGATTTAGCTTTCAACTAAGAATAACAAGAGAACAAAGCAAAATTGGTGATAGAAGTGAATTGGAAAATTGTTTAAAATTACATGCCCTATCTGAAAAATGAAAGTTTGTTTTGGACTAGACTGTCCCTTTAAGTCATTAAACTTTACAAATATGCTGCCTTTTTAAAATACTTACCTTTTTGTTACAGTAAACTTACCGTCGATCCTCCGCCCACATCTTCTTCAGTATTTAGCATATCAATGATGATCCTCCAATCTTTGTGTGCCTCACAAGCTGAACACCAAATGGGGAACACCACAATTGGAGGAAGCCGGATTCGGCATCAATCGTCTCAATACTGAACGAGATGCGGGCGAAGGATTGTCGGTGTGTTTACAGTAACAAAAAGGTAAGTATTTTAAAAAAAAGAAGAGTAATTGTTAAGTTTAATGACTTAAAGTGCCCATGTTTTTAAGAGTATTTTTAATTACTGGGTTTTAAATCATTCAACTTTACAATCACTTTAACAACTAGATGCAGACATTATTGTTGGAGGGTAAATAACATCTTCATTTATGATGTATCTAATTCATTAAATATAATGTGAGTTTTAAACAGTATGAGATCATTTCTTTTTCTCCAGCATGAAGCTATCAAAGACTTACATTGTGTCATAAAAATGTTTATCTAATAATGGCACAGGTATTTCCCTAAAGTCATTTTCCTGAATGCATTTTGATCTTAATCTCTAACAATGCAATTTCATGCTCATAAATAAGACAAAGATCTCAGTTTTATTCACCAGAGTTCATGCTATTATACAGTTGGTTTATATGTGGCTGTCTACCTATGCCACCTACGTTGTTTTTGATTTTTTTGTTTGTTTTTTACTAGCCCTAATGAATTGGCATTTTAATCTGTATTAACAGATGGCTAATAATCAGTACTTAGCAATCCTAATGGATTTGGCTTTAATTTTTAAACACTAGAAGACCCCTTAGGAGTCAATGATGTTAGATGGTTACAGATTACAAGCTGGAGAGGCCAGGGTTAGAAGATAACGGCCTGGAGGACACAGAGGTGTTCATAGATACTGAGATTTGAATACTAATTCAAATAAAACCTCAATGTTTAATGATAGAGTTCTGTATGTGCATTAACCTATTATGTTGTTGCTTTTTAAACTTTCATTTTTTTTCTAGGAGAATCATGTGAAAAAGATTTTAGCAAATCTGCTAGAAAAATGTATCTAGCAGTTAAGCAAATGTGAAACAATTGCCCAAGAGTGATTTTATTTCCATAATCTTCAAAAATTTTAATTGTTTCATTGTTTATGAAAAGGTCAAATTTATTCCGCTGGCACCAATAGGCCGAGATTCATTAGATGCTCAACAAATTTTTCCTTGGTGATTTTGCCACTAATGGGTACGCTAGAACAGGTTATGTGTTCCCCAACATAAGTTATATTTGGTTATGCTTAGCAACAAAATGATAAATTGTTGCAGTATACTCATTATCTTACATTCTATATTCTTTACACTAGATTACACACTATAGCCAGTCATTATTTACGAATGTACCATTTATTTACACTCATCTTTCGTTGATGCACAAAATAGCGAAAATTACAAAGAAGTGTTTTTTTTGCTCTTTTTGAAAATAATTACTATTAATGTCAAATAATTCATTAATTTATTTGTTCCTTCATTACTTTCTGCTAAACAAAAAGATGAGTGGAAATAAAATGTACCCCTAAACATATTTAAATAATACATGTAAAACCATTTTGTTAGTGGGGTGACAAAGTTTTCCTATTTATGCTGAAAATCATATCCAGTTAGCTGGGCAACTGTGAGGTTCCAGTCTGCTTTATTTGCACCTTTAGGTGCTGTCTGTTTGTGAGTATCGATTAAGCTTACCTTTATTCACTCTGTGTATATGGTATTAGGCCATTGGGCGCCTCTGTTTTCTTCTCTCCTAGACCATTTAAATCATCAGGATCCTGACCCTCCTATAACAGAGAGCTGACCTTTTCTGGGTTTTTTTTTTTGAGTACTCTTTTGGATTTTGTTTTTATGGACTATTATTTGTATGTTTATGATTGTTCTCATTACCATTTTTTATTTACCACTATTGTTTTGATGCTGTCTTTTATGTCATTATATACCCGTTAAAGAGTGCCCCCTTGAGGATTGGTGTGTCTAGCACACATAATATCTTCTTTTTTCTTAAAATAGCGAAAATTACAAGAAAGTGTTTTTTCTTCTCTTGTTAAAAATAATTACTATTAATGTCAATTAATTCATTTATTTATTTTTACCTTCATTACTTTCTGCTAAACAAAAAGATGAGTGGAAATAAAGTGTACGCCTAAACATATTTAAATAATACACGTAAAACCATTTTGTTAGTGGGGTGACAAAGTTTTCCTATTTATGCTGAAAATCAGATATATAACATATTGTTTTAAATGTGCATTTTATAACTTCATCAAATTAATCAACACTTGAAAACATGTAATAAAAACCTAAACATATGTTTAGGGCACATCAGCTTTATTCTGCAGTGTTTGTATAAGTCTAGTATTAAAGGGACATAAAACACAAATGGGTTTTTTTTTCATGATTCAAAAAGAGCATACAATGTTCTAGTTTAATTATCCAATCTAGTTTATTCTCTTGGTATTCCTTTGTTAACGGAGTAGCAATGTACTACTGGGAGCTAGCTAAACCAATTTCAAGAGACGTATATGTGCAGCCACCAATCAACTGCTAGCTCCCAGTAGTATATTCCTGATCTCTACCAAGAAAATTATTCAGATTTATTAATAGAGGAAAATAGGAAAGTGGTTTAAAATTGCAAGTTCAGCATCATGAAAGAAAAAAAAAATTACTTTACTGTCCCTTTAATGTTAAAATTTTGATAACATACTTTATTTTAGGCATAGCTTAATTTTATTAGTAGCCTGTAGCCTAGATCCTAACTTTGTTTAATATTGATCAAAATTTAGCACAGCCCTGTTGAGTCAAGTATCATACTTGAGCCCCTCAAAAGTTGAGCAGCTCAAACAGTAGGGATGAGCGAATGTTTCACAACATTCGAAAAAAGAAACTAATTTTAACACATTCGTTCTTTGGAATCAAATTTCGAATGTTTACATAACATTCTAACATTCGATTTTCAAATGTTCGGTTTTGAATTTTATGATTAAATTTGAAAATATTAGTTTCGAAAAATTTGAATCTATATATTTGTAATAGTATTTCTATAATGCTTTATTTAAATGTAATATTCGAATTATGAAATATTCAAATAAAATTTGAATTTATATGTTTGTAATAGTATTTCTAATGCTTTCTTTAAATGCAATATTCGATTGAAATAGAAACATTCAAATTGATATATTTGTATCCATTATGTATCAATTTACTAGATTCCCTACCACATGAACTATTGAACTTCTGTATAGTATTTGTTAAATATAATGTTAAATTCTAAATGTCGAATGTGGACATTCGATCTAATTATAAACATTTGAATTCGAAAGTGACATTCGAAAACTGTAAATAGCATTCGATTATAGAATTTTTAAGAATATTCGTTCGTATCAACATTCTGATTTGTAATTCGAATTTCGGTAATAACATTCGTTCTAACATTCAAATTTGGAAATGTACACATTCGCCCATCCCTTTCAAACAGTGCAACAGCTCCCCTGTAATAGTCCTATGTTTTACTTCCTATAAAATGTGCTTTTTTATACAACTTGTATGCTGCTATTATGTATGGCAGATCATTTTCTGTAGCTCAAACTAAAACTATTTGTAAAACAACATTTAGCTGTTGTGCACTGGTTAGTAAGTAGATAAAACAATATGGAGGAAAAAAATAAGGTGTTGATTACATTCCTTTAGAAAAATGTATTAGCTTATTTATCTACTAAATTCCCCATAGACTTTAATCCCTTAGTTAACAATTCCCCAGTTATGCATAACCAACACAGTTATAATTATACACATTTTACCTCTGTAATTACCTTGTATCTGAGCCTCAGTAGATTGCCCCCTTATTTCAGTTATTTTGACAGACTTGCATTTTAGCCAATCAGAGCTGTCTCCATGGTAAATTCACGAGCATGAGCTCAATGTTATCTATATGAAACACATGAACTAATGCCCTCTATTGGTGAAAAACAATCAAAATGCATTTAGATTAGAGGCAGCCTTCAAGGACTAAGAAATTAGCATATGAACCTCCTATGTTAAGCTTTCAACTAAGAATACCAAGAGAACAAAGCAAAATTGGTGATAAAAGTAAATTGGAAAGTTGTTTAAAATTACATGCCGTATCTGAATCATGAAGGTTTGTTTTGGGCTTGACTGTCCCTTTAAAAAAAAGCTGAACTTTTTTTAAATCAAGGACTGGCATATTGTGCACAAACCTTTCATTGATGTTGGAGCCTAGTCAGTGGCTGATTGGACTGTGTACATATTGTGATTCACTTGCTCGTTAATAAAACACATGCACACAATTTAAGCTCTATCACCACCATCTATTTATCACTTTATGGCATGTAATACTATCACTATATATATATATATATATATATATATATATATATATATATATATATATATATATACAGTATATATATATATACTGTATAAACAATTGTAGCATGTAAAAGGTTAAAATATTGGGCTTTAAAAAAGGATAGAGCAAATTTTTAAATAAGATATATTGCAAAATTCTTTAAAATAGTATGTTTATACTGTATAACCTCATAATATCATTATTTTGTGTTTGTCCATTTAAAGGAATATGAAACAATTTGTTTTGTGTACAAAGATCAATAGCAAAATATGTAACCAGGAGCATAACTAGATCTTACTGGGCCCTAGGAAAACGGTTGCCACATGTCCAGTATTCAGCCGGACTATTCAGTATTTCAGCAGTCCAGTAAATTCTATGACACTTAAATGTTCAAGTCTCCAGAGTGCCAGCTAACTCTAAAACACCAAGAGGAAGAAGCAAATTAGACAATAGGGGGCCGATTTATGATAAACGCTGTCTGCATTTATCATTGCACAAGCATTTCTAGTGAAATATTTGTGCAATGCCGCCCTCTGCACATTCGCGGACAAATCGTATCCGATCGGGATGTTTGCTGTCCACCGTCTCAGAGGTGGCGGATGAGTTAAGGAGCAGCGGTCTTAGGACCGCTGCTCCTTAACTCTTGTTTCCGGTGAGCCTGAATGCATACGCTGCATAGTAAATCGGCCCCTAGAAGTGAATTGGAAAAGTTGTATAAAATGACATGCTCTATAATTTTGTGGTTATCATAAAAGAAACATTTTGATGTCCTTTTAACAATGACTGACACCTATAGTATTTTTAGCTTTATATGTTAAATGTATTATACTGTGCATATAGGTAAAATACAGTAACAATATAAATGTTTGCAATTATGTATCTAAACTAATGCTTAAACACACTATTAAAGGCTGAAGGGCCATAATAGTGAGAAAAGGTTAAACACATAGGTAAGTACTGCTTAGGACTGCAGAGACCTGCTGGACCTGAGCAAAAACTGCCACTGAGCCAATCGCTAGTTGTACAGCTAGGTTAGTGCAATTAGTGCTGCTGATTGCATCAGTGGAAGTTTCTGCTTAGGACCAGCAGTTCTCTGTGGCCCCAAAGTAGTACTTTATCTTTGTGTTTAACCCCTTTGCATGGGATTAAACACATAGATTTGCAGGGTTTAAAGTGATGAAATTACATCCTCAAACAAACCACTATAATGGGTCTTTAAACGTTGTATTCTTTTATGATATTTACTGTAAAAGAACCTTATACTTCTTCCATTATTACTTTTAGAGCTTTTGGAGGTGTTAATGTTTTTTTTAACATTATTGACTTTTCCATAACTGTTTTAAATGCCATTATCTAAATATATTTTGCAGAGATTTCATACACTTCTATGCAATATAATTTTGTCATAAAAGGAAAAACAACCACAAAATAATGTGAATAGTTTCAGTCTTACCTAAAGGAATGTGATTTGTTGGTATTAAATTTTGTTTTACTTTATTTATTATGTATAAAATTATTACTGGATTATTGTGGAATGTCTGTGAAAAACTGTATTTTTGAGATTTCCCAGCCTTTAAATATAGTTTAATACCTTTAAGAATCTCAGTACAGACTTTTCATTAGTTTGCCAGATTTTTATGGCTCTTTCAGGTTGAACTTAGTTGAGTCACAAATACAAAGATGAAATCATTTTTTTCCACTCTGCTTAATCCCTTATACACTAATTAGATTTCTGTCAGTTTCATTGCACTTTGTGTGTTGCAGTCTTGCAGGCACGTGCCAAAGAATCCGCAAGGATCATTGCTGCTGCCTCTGCCAATGGCAAGCAGCCAATAAAAAGATGGGCAACTCACTGTGCCAACTTCGTAAGTCTCTCTGAAAGCCATGCAGACAAAACAAAAAATGCCATATAAAGAAATAAACAATAAATTGTAATTAGTAGACCAGAACCGAAACTTTAAAACTTAATGTTTCAATGCCTGATGACAAAATACAGGTTTGACTTTGAGATTTCATATGATGGAGTGCCAGCTTTATACTGGATATAATGTTTGACAGACATACTCTGCTATGTTAGATCACAATGAATGTAAAGTATAATTATGGAATAGGTCAATCTATGCAAATGCTGCTTATAAAGAAAAAATATATACTTCTTCAAACAAAAAAGACAAGGGATACTAAACTCTTTGCATGAA
The DNA here is from genome assembly GCF_027579735.1 of Bombina bombina. Lineage (NCBI taxonomy): Eukaryota > Metazoa > Chordata > Amphibia > Anura > Bombinatoridae > Bombina > Bombina bombina. The sequence goes on from NC_069504.1 coordinate 631,831,131, forward strand.
AATAAGTCATAAACCCTCCATATATTTATTTTAACCTTTAAAGGACCAGTCAACACATTAGATTTGCATAATCAACAAATGCAAGATAACAAGACAATGCAATAGCACTTAGTCTGAACTTCAAATGAGTAGTAGATTTTTTGATAACAAATTTCAAAGTTATGTATATTTCCACTCCCCTTGTACCATGTGATAGCAATCAGCCAATCACAAATGCATATACGTATAGTCTGTGAATTCTTGCACATGCTCAGTAGGATCCGGTGACTCAAAAATTGTAAATATAAAAGACTGTGCACATTTTTTTTAATGGAAGTAAATTGGAAAGTTGCTTAAAATTACATGCTGTATCTGAATCATGAACGTTTAACCCCTTAATGAACACAGCACTTTTCCATTTTCTGTCCGTTTGGGACCAAGGCTATTTTTACATTTTTGAGGTGTTTGTGTTTAGCTGTAATTTTCCTCTTACTCATTTACTGTACCCACACATATTATATACTGTTTTTCTCGCCAAAAAAATTATAAAATATGAGGAAAAAATGGAAAAAAATACACTTTTTCTAACTTTGACCCCCAAAATCTGTTACACATCTACAACCACCAAAAAACACCCATGCTAAATAGTTTCTAAATTTTGTCCTGATTTTAGAAATACCCAATGTTTACATGTTCTTTGCTTTTTTTGTAAACTATAGGGCCATAAATACAAGTAGCACTTTGCTATTTCCAAACCATTTCTTTTCAAAATTAGCGCTAGTTACATTAGAACACTGATATCTTTCAGGAATCTCTGAATATCCATTGACATGTATATATATTTTTTTCAGTAGACAACCCAAAGTATTGATCTAGGCCCATTTTGGTATATTTCATGCCACCATTTCACCGCCAAATGCAATCAAATACAAAAAATCGTTCACTTTTCACAAATTTTTTCACAAACTTTTGGTTTCTAACTTAAATTATTTACAAACAGCTTGTGCAATTATGGCATAAATGGTTGTAAATTCTTCTCTGGGATCCCCTTCGTTCAGAAATAGCAGACATATATGACTTTGGCGTTGCTTTTTGGTAATTAGAATGCCGCTAAATGCCACTGCGCACCACACGTGTATTATGCCCAGCAGTGAAGGGGTTAATTAGGGAGCATGTAGGGAGCTTTTTGGGGTAGTTTTAGCTTTAGTGTAGTGTAGTAGACAACCCCAAGTATTGCTCTAGGCCAATTTTGGTATATTTCATGCCATCATTTCACCGCCAAATGCGATCAAATTAAAAAAAACGTTAATTTTTTCTCAATTTTAGGTTTCTCACTGAAATTATTTGCAAACAGCTTGTGCAATTATGGCACAAATGGTTGTAAATGCTTCTCTGGGATCCCCTTTGTTCAGAAATAGCAGACATATATGGCTTTGGCATTGCTTTTTGGTAATTAGAAGACCTCTAAATGCCGCTGCGCATTACACGTGTATTATGGCTAGCAGTGAAGGGGTTAATTATGTAGCTTGTAGGGAGCTTGCAGGGTTAATTTTAGCTTTAGTGTAGAGCTCAGCCTCCCACCTGAAACATCAGACCCCCTGATCCCTCCCAAACAGCTCTCTTCCCTCCCCCACCCCACAATTGTCCCCGCCATCTTAAGTACTGGCAGAAAGTCTGCCAGTACTAAAATAAAAGGTATTTGGCCCTTTTTTTAAAAAAAAAAAAAAAAGAGAGCATATTTACATATGCTGATGTGTAGGATCCCCCCTTAGACCCCAACCTCACTGATCCCCCACCAAACAGCTCTCTAACCCTTCCCCTCTGCAATAATGGGCGCCATCTTGGGTACTGGCAGCTGTCTGCCAGTACCCAGTTTTGTAAAAAAATGTGCCTTTTTTTCCAAAAATGCCCTTTTCTGTAGTGTAGCTTCCCCCCCCCCACCAAGACCAACCCCCAACCCCTTCCATGTCCCTTAGATTACATCTGTAATATTAAATTATTACTCGTTTTTTTAACTTAACTTTTTTTTTTTTCTGTAGTGTAGCGGTTCCCACCCGCTCCCGCCCCGTGCACGCGCCCGCCCACCACCCCCCGTGCACGCGCGCGCTCCCGTGCGCGCCCCCGTAGGTGCCGCCCCCGATCCCGCCCCCTCCACTCCACATAGAGCATCGATGGCCGCCCACCCGCCTCCCACGTAAGCTCCCACCCACCAACGATACCGGCCATCGATGTCTGGTGCAGAGAGGGCCACAGAGTGGCTCTCTCTGCATCGGATGGCTAAGGGGGGTTATTGCAGGATGCCTCCATATCGAGGCATCACTGCAATAACCGGAAAGCAGCTGGAAGCGAGCAGGATCGCTTCCAGCTGCTTTCCAGACCAAGGACGTACGCCACACGTCCTCGGTCATTAACTGCATTTTTTTTGAGGACGTGTGGCGTACGTCCTTGGTCGTTAAGGGGTTAATTTAACCTGAGTGGCCCTTTAACTAAAGTTACTTACCTGGTGTAATGGTGTCTATTATTGTTGTTATTATTATTATTATTATCATCATATATTTGTATAGCACCCTAACATTCTTTAATGCTGAGTACAGAGATAGGGGTATTGAATGAATGAAGATTTGTGAAAAGATACAATCATCATATCCGCCGGACATCGCTGCAGGCAGACAGCATACACTGTCGGCATTTAACATTGCACAAGCATTTCACCAGAATTGCTTGTGTAATCCTGCCCCCCTGCTCACTGGCAGTCCAATCACCTGCTAGCAAGAGCTATAAATTATCCCAGTCATATCAGATTGGGATGATTTCAATCCGCTGCTGCTTAACTTTGTTTCCGGCGATCCTGAAACAATAGGCTTCCGGGGTTACAACCGCTGCTTGATAAATGGAGCCCAAAGACTAAAGTGCTGCATGCTGTATATTGGTTCCATACACACACACATTCTGTACTTTGGGCTCAATGTTAAGGAGATGATGCTGATTTTGAACCCTTGTGGGGCAGCCTTGTAAATGGTGATAGACATAAAACATCTCAAAAACCGAGCAGGGAATGGCATTGAACAAGGATGTTGATAGTTACTACATGGGGCTCCACAAAGATTTGTATGGAATATTATAAAAATCTATTTTTATGTATAGGTGGATGGTTGCTTATATACATTTTTAGACAAGCACCGTCAAACAAAATGTGTTACAAATACATTGTTTTACAATGGAAAAAATACTTTAATTTTTTCAAAGATAAGTTCATGAGGACATTCAGTTCAGCTACATTTTGACATTATTTGTTTGTTAACTGAAAGTAATTAACCACTAATTACCAAAAGGCGAATGTCTTAAGAACAACAAATGAGTGGCTGGACAGTCAAGTCAGAATTTTATTTTCATGATTCAGATAGGGCATGTAATTTTAAACAACTTTCCAATTTACTTTTAACACCAAATTTGCTTTGTTCTCTTGGTATTCTTAGTTGAAAATCTAAACCTAGGAGGTTCATATGCTAATTTCTTAAACCTTGAAGGCTGCCTCTAATCTGATAGCATTTTGACAGTTTTTCACCACTAGAGGGCATTAGTTTATGTGTTTCATATAGATAATATTGAGCTCATGCACGTGAAGTTACCCTGGAGGTAGCACTGATTGGCTAAAATGCAAGTCTGTCAAAAGAATTGAATTAAGGAGGCAGTCTGGAGAGGCTTAGATACAAAATTATCACAGAGGTAAAAAGTGTATTATTATAACTGTTTTGGTTATGCAAAACTGGGGAATGGGTAATATAGGGATTATCTATCTTTTAAAACAACAAAAATTCTGGTGTTGACTGTCCCTTTAAACTTAAATAAAGTTAAAGTAGTATCTAGTGCTACTGCACTGCCACAAGCCAGTGCAAGGGACATTTACATACATATTGGCTAACACAAGAATCAGGGTCACTACTGAATAGTGAAAAACTATAAATATGAAACGTATTATACCTTTAAATAAACAAAGAACTACCAACATTAAACATGTTAGGAATTAACAGTTATTTTTAAACCAGTTTCTTTAGTTTACATGAAATGTGGAGTTTTAAATAACTAATTTATTGACACTCCCCAATAGCTATTTATGGAAAAGCATCATGAAGTATTTAAGTTGATTTACAGGGCCCCATTTATTAGGCTGAGGATGAAGCTTCCACATCAAGTCAGTCTGGTGTGAGCTAGTTAAATAGCTGGGTCTTAAACCTCTCCGCTGCCTTAAGTGTTGCAGACTTAAATTATCCGGATCTGATCAGGATGATTGACAGACCATGCTCACACACAATTAGCCCTGCGTGAGTAGTGGGCAGCATCGCACAGGACTGAAAAGTTGTGCGAACAAGGTTTCTGAGAGCAAATCTTGTCTGCCCGGCAACTTATAAAAGGAGGCCTGGCCCTAAACCACTTGTTATTTGTTCTAATTGTAACAGATACTTACTGAATACTTTACTGAATGAAATCAACATTCAAAAAAGATATTATTTTGGACTACTTTCAAAATAATGCCAATTAAGTTATATAACTCTGGATGTAAACTCTCTAACTAGTTCCAAAATAGCAAATTATTTATAATTTTAGCATACCAATGAATGTCTCAATTAGCCATATTGTTCAATCATTTGAACAAATAATATAATCAATTTGTTGAACATAAGCTAAAAATATTTGACATATATATGAGGTTTTTTTAAAATATATTTTTAACTAATGGATAGAATGATATCTGACATCTATTATTGAATAGATTAGCATCCAGGAAGAAAAATGTTGACAAAAATCACGTTTTTATTTATTAACCCTTTGAGTGCTAAGCACTTTCCCACCTGGGTGCTAAGCACATTTGAGGGGTTTTTAATTTTAAATTTATTTTAAAAAATTTTTTTAACTTTTTTTCTTTTCTTTTCAGATCCCCAACACTTATACCGTCATTTTTAAATAAAGTTGCGCATTGACGTCATCACGTCATTACGCGTGACGTCACCACGCAAAACGGAAAGCCCCGGCGATGCCTGTCACTCTACAGGCACGATCGCCCGAGTTTGAGTGGGTGGGAGCCCCCAGATCTCCCTGAAAGTGGGAGAGTGCTAGTGACGGCTCTGAGCCGTCGTTAGCATCTGAGTGAGAAACTCTGCGATGGCTCAGAGCCGTCGTTAGCACTCAAGGGGTTAAAGCATTTTATAATGACCCAAGTGCCGCTCAAAAGAAGAACATGGACAGTGATTAAATATGGAGTGGCGGTACCATAACCCCACTATCAAAGACTATTAACATGTTGAGAAGCTTGGCAATTTGCCTTTGCTGCATACTGTTAGTGGACTTGTTTGTCTGCTGGCCTGTATGCATCATTACACACTCTGATGAGTGTTTAATGCCCACCCTTTAATTTGCCCAACCAATCATGCAAGGAAAAGGGACTGTCAATCACCAAGTGCATACCTCAGAGGTGGCAAAGAGTGTAAGAAACAGTGGTCTAATGACTGCTGTTTATTACATTGCGGGAAGCAGGTTTGCATGTGTGAACTTGCCCTGCAAGGGCTCAGGGGCAGATCATGCTGCTTCCTACATGAAGCCCTATGTCTTGCCGATGAGATGCAATGTGTGCAGCTCCCTAGTTGATGTTTGCCTTTGTGTTTAACACATAGTTTGACACATAGTTATCTAGGGTCAGTGATGCAAAAAAGTAACAATGAATGCATGCCATTTTAGCATTACTGTGTCACTTTGAAGGGATATAAAACCCAAAATGTTTCTTTCTTGATTCTGATAGAGCATTTAGTTTTAAACAATTTTAAAATTTACTTCTATTATATAATTTGTTTTGTTGTTGTGTTTTTTTTTTTAAAAAAAAGCATACATAGGTAGGCTCAGGAGCAGCAATGTACTACTGGCATGGTGATTGGTGGCTGCACATATATGCCTGTTGCCACTAGCTCACCAGATGGTTTCATCAAGCAACTAGTAGTGCATTTCTGCTACTTCAGTGAAAGTGAAGTGTTGCATGAAGAGATGCCATTGCAGTGATAAATGTAGACAGTGCTATAACTTTTTGCCGTTTCTCTTGTTCAGAGAGGGATTTCCTGGTATTTCGGGACTGGACTGTACTGTGAAGTCAGGATCAGACTGATATGCTTCAAGAAAGTTCTTCTCTGTGAAAGTCACATGTTGAGCAAAAAGAGGCTGCTTCTTGGGTTGTAACTAGCCATAGAACAAGCTATTATGCTATTGTTCATTCCCAGGTTGCGCGCTTCTCTCTTTTTATTAGGGAAATCTCCCTAAGCATGATGTGGGAATCCAGACTTGGACCCGTTGTTCAGTGTGCCTAGAGGGATATGGCTGCACCTCACTGACGAGGCCCACACTAGGCCCAAACATACTTCTGGGTATTTGACATTTCTCTTGTTCAGAGAGGGATTGCCTGGTATTTCGGGACTGTACTGTACTGTGAAGTCAGGATAAGACTGATATGCTACAGGAAAGTTCTTCTCTGTGAAAGGCACATGTTGAGCAAAAAGAGGCTGCTTCTTGGGTGGTAACTAGCCATAGAACAAGCTATTATGCTATTGTTCGTTCCCAGCTTGAGTGCTTCTCTCTTTTTATCTATGCTGCCCACTCTCTGTGATCATGGGTTGAAAGTTGGGAACCTTGTCTGCCCACATAGGACTAGATTAAGAAGGATGCGCTAACTGTTGCACGCAAGTAAAAAGGGGTTTATCGCAGGTGTTTACCTATGTCAGAAGTAGCGTGACTTCAAAGCTCTGTTTAATTGTTATGCTAAAATGAAAAGTTGCACAAAACACATTAAAAATTAATTTCAAAGTACAGTTACACTGTTAGAAAAAAAAGGCTGCAAAAGGCTGAAAATAGTTAATAACTATTCAGTAATTATTCTACCTAGTTAAAATAAATACAAACTTGCCTGTAAAATAAAAATAAACCCTAAGCTAGCTATAATGTAACTATTAGTTATATTGTATCTAGTTTATGTTTTATTTTACAGGTAAGTATTTAGTTTTAAATAGGAATTATTTAGTTATTAATAGCAGGTTTTATTTAGATTTATTTTAATTATATTTAAGTTAGGGGGTGTTAGGGTTAGGGTTAGACTTAGATTTAGGGTTTAATAAATTTAATATAGTGGCGGCGACGTTGGAGATGGCAGATTAGAGGTTAATAAATGTAGGTAGGTGGCAGCGATGTTAGGGACAGCAGATTAGGGGTTAATAATATATAACTGATGTTTGTGAGGCTGGAGTGCGGCGTTTTAGGGGTTAATATGTTTATTCTAGTAGTGGCGATGTCCGGAGTGGCAGACTAGGGGTTTAATAATTTTATTTTAGTGTTTGCAATGCGGGAGGGCCTTGGTTTAGGGGTTAATATGTAGTTTATGGGTGTTAGTGTACTTTTTAGCACTTTAGTTATGAGTTTTATGTTACAGCGTTGTAGTGTAAAACTCATAACTACTGACTTTAAAATGCGGTACGAATCTTGACGGTATAGGCTGTACCGCTCACTTTTTGGCCTCCCAGGACAAGCTCGTAATACCAGCACTATGGAAGTCCCATAGATAAAAGACTATACACAAATTGCGTGATTTGCGGTAAGGCCAAAAAAGTGTGCGGTGCCCCTAAATCTTTAAGACTCATAATACCAGCGGTAGTAAAAAAGCAGCGTTGAGACTTAACGCTGCTTTTTTACTCATAACACAAGACTCGTAATCTAGCCGTATGAATGATAATACAAAATCTTTTCTTTCACTCATGCTTAGTGTTTGGCTGAAGCCCTTTATTATGAATCAACTGTGTTTACTCTTTTTAAATCGTAATGACAACAGAAACTACCCAAATGACCCTGATCAAAAGTTTACATACCCTAGTTCTTAATGCTATGTATTGCCCCCTTTAACATTAATGACAGCTTGAAGTCTTTTGTGGTATTTGTGGATGAGGCTCTTTATCTTCTCAGATGGTAAAGCTAACCATTCTTCATGGCAAAAAGCCTCCAATTCCTGTAAATTCTTGGGCTGTCTTGCACGAACTGCACCTTTTTTAGATCTCCCCAGAGTGGCTCAATGATATTGAGGTCAGGAGACTCAGACGGCCACTCCAGAACCTTCACTTTATTCTGCTGTAGCCAATGTTTAGGATCATTGTCATGTTGGAATGTCCAAGTACGTCCCATGCGCAGCTTCCGGGCTGATGAATGCAAATTTTCCTCCAGTATTTTTTGATAACATACTGCATTCATCTTGCCATCAATTCTGACCAATTTATATACATATATGTGCTGCTAACAAGATTTATAGGACTGCGAGAAACCAGAAATCATGACTGCAACATTGAGAAATGGAATTTAGCTAATACAATACTACAACCTTTTCATTTCATTTCAAACCTGCTTCAGGATTAGTAAAGAACAGTATTCTCTTTTAGGAAGTTTATTTTTTCCCAACGATTGTGGCATTATGATCAGGAGTTAAGTATTTGACATTGTCTTTTTTGTTAAAAAAGCAATCTTCTTACAGTTATAGAAATGTGGCAAAGACAAACAAAGTTCTGTACAGTAAGAGTGAGGTTTTGATTTGTCGTTCTATAAAGTGAGAATCCCAAGTCCAGTTCTATTTGTTTTTAGATAGAAAACTTGCCATAATGGGATACGTAATTTTTTCAATTAATTTGTTAATCCAACAAATATAATCATTGGGCAAACATGCCTAGAATGCTTATCATACCTATGTACACATGACATTCAGTTTGTTTAACACTTCTCAAGATTAATTTGGATTGTAAAAGTGTAATTTTATATCTGCAAATTATGCTTATCTTGGACACTGTACAAAGGGATTTGGTTTTGTGAATACTTTTACACTATTTTGCCTTCTCGTTATGTCTAGTAGTAAAACATCTAAATATAAAATTGCTTAGAATTGCTATTCCTTATAATTAAAGGGACATGAAACCCATATTTTTTTATTTCATGATTTAGAAAGAGAAATCAATTTTAAACATCTTTCTGATTTACTTCTATTATCTAATTTGTTTTATTATCTCGATATTATTTGCTGAAAAGCATATCTAGATATGCTCAGTAGCTGCTGATTGTTTCTGCACATAGAAGCCTCATGTGATTGGATCACCCATGTGCATTGCTTTTTCTTCAAATAAGGATATCTAAAAAATGAAGCAAAATAAATAATAGAAGTAAATTGTAATGTTGTTTAAATTTGTATTCTCTATCTGAATCATGAAAGAAAGATTTTGGGTTTAGTGGCCCTTTAAATTTACCTCCTGATTTTTTTCACCAAAATGCACAATGACCTAGCCTTACTTTTTAAATTCATTTTTTAAACACCCTAGTGTAATTAAACATTTCCACACATATTCTGACATTACTTGTAATAATGGCTCAGAAAAGTGTCAGCAGAAAGAAGCCATCATTTACCCCTTGTCATGGGCTCAGTCATCCACAGCTAAACCATTAATTAAGTCTTCTATTTTAATCTCATTCCTCACCTAGTTTCTCAAATTATAAGTACATTAAAACTATGATGAAGTGGAAGCAGATTTTTTTGAGGCATCTGAATTCTCCCTCTGATGTTAGGTAATATGGTAAAGCTTGACATCATCTAAAATCAGATACAATGCAGTTGCTATGTTACTCAAATTGCATTTCACATTTCACTTACCATAGGGTTTAAGCTTTAGTTGTGGAACTTTTATTGTTTGTAAGGGTAATCAAGTAACTGGATGGAAAAATAATGAACTCAAACATTGAAGGAACAGTCTAGTCAAAATTAAACTACTTTACTTTTATCATTAAATTTGCTTTGCTCTCTTGGTTTTCATTTTAGAAAGCTAAACCTAGGTAGGCTCATATGATAATGTATAAGCAGTTGAACTGCCTCTTATCTCCGTGCATTTTGACAGTTTTTCACAGTTAGACACTGCTAATTAATGTGTATCATATAGACATCATTGTTCTCACTCCTGTGGAGTTATTTATGAGTCAGCACTGACTGGCTACAATGCATGTCTGTCAAAAGAACTGAGATAAGGGGGCAGTCTGCAGAGGCTTAGGAATAAGGTAATCACAGAGGTAAAAAGTATATTAATATAATAATGTTGGTTATGCAAAACTGTGGAATGGGTATTAAAGGGATTATCTATCTTTTTAAACAATAAAAATTCTAGTGTAGACTGTCCCTTTACATTAAAACAAATCTTGGCAATTCCAACATATACTTTTTGATTAGAGATTCCAAGCACATTCACCAGAAATCTGACTATTCTGACTACACTAAATTATTGAATGTGAAGGGCTAAAATCAAGTTGTGAAATCATATAATTATTTTTTGAGATTTGACCAGTTGTAAACAATAAAAACATTTACTAACTCCCATTATGGTCTACTATAATGTTTTTTTACATTTTCTCTTTCTTTTTTCTTCTATTTTCTCCATTTTTTATATATTTTTTGTTTCAGATATGCAGACCCATAGTTTTCCTTACCTATATGTGTCTTCTTTCTTAGAAAAGCAAGTTTGATTTTGTATACTAGTAAGAATTGAGAGTTATACCTCGCCACTAGAGCAGGATAACCTCATTGGCCATATGCATGAGATTGCCTTCATTACATATTCCATGTTTCCCCTTTTTATTTCACATGACTCAGTTAGGACACATCCACCTTTTTCAGTATCATTAATCGTTGAGGTTCTTCTAAATGTGTTAGAACAAAAGGTTATTCTCTACTGTGCAGGGATTTGTGAAAGACTGCTCAACTTGTACCAAAGGATTCTCAAGAGATCCTTCAGCCTTGATTGCATGACCCTACTCTCACTGTTATGCCAGATTTAAGACCCTCATGCTCAAAGCTCTGGGGCTCCATTTTATGTTAAGTTATACTGACATTTAAAAGTGGACTTTGTACTTTTTATTCCTGATGCTTGTACCTAATCTGTGACCATATTGTGTTCAGTTAATTGTGATTATTGTCACGTCTTTATTGTAAAATTCAATAACAATTGCTTACAGAAAAAAAGTTTACTCTAATGAAAAACTTGGAAAGTCGTTATAGGTTTATGTCATTAGCTAAAGTACATGCAGATGTTTAATTATAGAGAGAAATAAACAGACACAGATTGTAGCAAAAAATACTTTCTAGCTGACCTACATGATAAGCAGGTAAACACACACACTTCTCTCCAGAATCACTCACATTCGCTGAACTGTAGAATTTGGGGTAATGAAACACTAATGAATAATTATAAACACAATAAATGCATTTTGAGGAAGGGAAAAAATTAAATAGTGAGGCCAAAAGGACATTCAAATTGTATGCACAATTATAGAGGGCTGTTACTAGAGAGGACGGTTACTAAAGGTGTTCCTCAGGGGTCAGTTCTGGGGCCTGTTTGTTTAACATATTTATTAATTATATCAGCAAAGGAAAACAGGGGAAATGTGTTTGCAAATGATACAAAAAAATTGTAATAGAGTTGATGTTCCATGAGGGGTAGATCAAATGTGAAGTGATATAAAAAAATAGAGTATTGGACAAATGACTGAGATCCAAAGTTTAACATAGCTAAGAACAAATGCATTTAAAAAAGAAAAATCCAAACTTAACATTTTTTTTACATGCATGGCATTTTACTGATTGTTCAAAAGAGGAACAAGACTTGGGAATTATTATTTCAGGGGATTAAAAATGTATTAAACAATGTATTATTGCAACAAGTAAGGCCAGCAGAATGCTTGGTCTTAATGGTAGAGGTATCTGCAGCAAAAATAGTAAGGTTCTTATGCCACTTTACAGATCACTAGTTAGGCCTTATCTTAAGTATTGTTTACAGTTCTAGAGACAATATTTCCTAAAGGATATAAACAAACTGGAATCTGTTCAATGGAGGGCTTTTAAAATGGTACATGGGGCGGGGGGGGTGTCCATGCAGAGATCCTGAACGGTCACACTCTCCATGAACTCTGATAGAATTGACATAAATCCGACAAATTTTTACTTCATCCTACAGTTTAAGAGTTACCTTCAACTACAACATCAATAGACAGCTCTGTTGCGAGCATATCATTGCCTTTTGAACTGTATATGTGACATCAGAGCCCAGGATTGGACATCATAGGCCTGAAACTGCGGTTTATACCAGGTGGCGTTCCCCCTCGGCAGGCCGAGGTATCGGAACATAACTGGCTGCAGAATCTTAGCATTACCTGACACCATCAGAGCTAATACTGAACTACATTTAAAAAGCAGCACCTCACAGCGTCATATCAGTTAGCACAAATGGAAACCATGTGGCAGCATCATGACACACGCTACCAGAGGATTGAGGACCTCTTATAAAGAATGCTGGATAAAGCTCCATCGGAACAGCAGCTACAAAGCTTGTGTCAAATACCATCTTCAATAGCACCTAACTATGAATCTCAGGATTCTACAAAACCGGAGCCCTTTGCATTAGAGGGACAGCCGCAAACTGTGCACCACAAGAAACATAAAGCAGGCCTACTGGCTCATGCATGTTCCGCAACTCTAGCTCACCAAGTTTTGCCCACGCTACCACCTAAAGGAAGAAGCAACCTGATCGCTAAACTTACCTTGCAGCACCTGAAATTTGCTGATGAAACTTCAGAATCCCAACACAGAGAACTCATTGAGCTGCCTAGCCTTTACCAAAGGAAGTCAAAACAGATACTGGTAACGGGCGCGATCCTTTCCCTACATTTCCAGCTCAATCAAGGTCAGAGAGAGTCATACAGGCTGCGCCTCCTCCACAAGCTCCTGGGGTATTGCAGACTGAGGCGATCAAGCAACCATCTGAACTGGGACATAGCTCAGCCAGCATTTTAACACAGCATAAAAAGATTGTACCTCCGGATGCAAAACCAACTGCCCTTCCTTGGCTTAACAAAGAGATAGTCAGTAAATTCTCTGTTTCTATACCCACAAAATGTACATGCAGCAAGCTAGTGGGGTTAATAACCAATATGCTGCCTATCCTTCTACCTCTCATACAAATTTCTACAGATGAGACTGAGCCTAAATATAACATAGAGGGAAATGGAACCTTACTGGAACTGTTTGACAATGCTTAAAGCAAATGTCATACATAACAATATCGGACAATATGTCATAACCTGTATCTATCCTGGTCCATATAGGTTATAGTATTCTAGCTGGTTATCTTATGTTTTGTTGGAAAGGGTTTAGATTGTTATGTTTATATGGTACGATTTGACAAGGACAATATTCTTTTTAGCACATATAGTGTATTATATTTATGTTAGACACACCATGCTATGCTGCAAAAGAGGTTTAGAATTTTATGTTAAAGTGGCAGGGGTGGTATTAATGTTTGTGATAACCTGATAACAGTTTAGCTTAATACCTCCAATAATTGAATTGGCATAATATCTAAATGTTTAAAAATAATACAGATATATTCTGATACTTGGTTTCTGGGTCTCTTTGATGTTCTGTCATGTGTTTTCTAATGTTTTCTACTGCTATAGCAGGAATCTCCTACTCATACACATATATAAATGAAGCAAAACCTATAGACAGCTTTTTTAAGTCCTCCATATATACTGATCGCATTACATTAGATGGGATCTATCAGCATAACTTTAAGATTGGCGCTCATTCTGCGGCTTGCGGCCGGAACTGTGGATGAGGGTTGCATATCGTTATAGGCCATAGATCCCTTTCCATAATTGTTAAGATTTGTATTTTTATTGATGCTGGTTTTTAGGATGATTACTTGTTACCCGCATGTACTCCAACCTTTATATAATTGTGCACTGCTATAATACCAATCCATTACCATGACACCCTACTAGTTGACCACCAGATGACTTTATGAACATACTACCAGGCTCAATTATAAGCGCCCCACAACAACAATCCTAGGTGATAACAGAAACACTCTTGTAGGTATTAACAAATTGCTTTGTGTTAGTACTGCTGTATGCTAGCAATTATACCAATTATACCATTTGTGCTCAATTATACTTCTGTTAATAGCTGTTTATGCCGATGGACTGTCACCAACATATAGTAACATTTTGTTTACTGTGCTCAGTTGTGGTCTTTGCTCCCTATACTAGAAAGCAAATCTTGTTTTGTTATTTTTATTCTATTTTATAATCTACGATAGCAATACAGGTTCATGCGAGACCTGCATAGGAAAGTAAAGAGAAAATAGAGGACTGTATTCCAATTCTTACAATTCAGTTTCACATATGATGCAAACATTTGATGTAACACTTATGCTCTTATGTTTTCTGTAATGTCTATTTATCATTATGTCCTCAATAAAAATATTATATAAAAAAAATGGTACATTTATGGTATAAAAAATTAAAATTACCAGGAATGTCTCAATTACCTAAATATGTATAGCTTAGAGGAGAGAAGGGGTGATATGATAGTAACTTTCAAGTATATTAAGGGCTTAGTAAAGCTGAGGCTTTGAGTATTTTTCATAAAAAGAGAAATTCAAGAACAAGGGGTCAAGATCTCAAGCTGAAGGGTAGTAGTTTCAGGAGTAATTTGCAGAAGCACTTCTTACAGAAAGTGTGATTGATTCTTGTAATAAACTTCCATTACAGGTGGTAAAGACAACCCTGAGTCTGGAATACGCATAAGGCACTAGTTTATGCTCTTTGAACATTTTGGGCAGACTTTTTCGGCCTATAGTTCTTATCTGCCATCAAAATGTATGTTGCTATGTTTCTGTTTACAAACGTTTCAGCATTTACACAACATAATCGTTCTAAGCAATATGTAATGCACTTCTTTATCTTCTTCTTTTTTTTTTTTTTTTTTTTTTTACAGTGAACCCATTCAAAGTGTTTGGAATAGGATTTTATAAAATGCTGTACTGCCAAATTTTAGGAAGAACTAAGCCAAGATACATTTGTAAATTCATTCAGAATCATTTGAACATTCCAAAAAAGAACATTTAATACTTTCCTTCTATTACCTGTCACGTTTTCATAATCAATAAAAAAATGTTTGTTGAGTGTACTGGTTATACAATTCACCTAAGTAAAGCAATTTTCTTTTTATAAATCATAATTTATTATTTTTTTATCAGTTTTATGGAACACCAACTAGTAAACACAAATCAATGTATTCATTTGAACATATCAGGATTCACCTAAAAAAATATTTCTTTTACAAAGAACAGTTAGCATGCAGTAATTAATAATGACGTTTCTTACATACCATTTTTTTCATAAACATACGCACTGATTTTATTTTCACTATATAATGATAAAACTGCAAGATGCATTTCAGTAACAAAATTGAATTTGAGGGAGGCTAAATTTTGCCAATTTTTATTAGCTTTGTGCCTCACTTACTTCTACTGCAATTTTAGATTATGGTTCATAAAATTGTAATAAATGCCTCGTTTTTCTTTTACAGTTCATCCAACTGTGTGCAAAAGACGAGTTATAATTACCTGTGAATAACAACTTATTCACCAGAAGAACATAAGATCATTGCATGATTCCATATTTGCATCTCAGTCAGTAGTGATTACGTAATGTCATGTTAATAGAATTGTAGTAGTACTATAATCAGCAAAACCAAAAGTAAAAAAAAATAAAGAACAAAAACACTATCAGGCTCAATGTATCTTTTATCTATTAATCTTTATGGCTCATGGACCAGTAGACCAAGTCAACAAAAGGCCCAAAAAATATTTAATGTAATCTCTGTATCTTCTTATATAGGCTCTATCTAAACATGAACACATTGGATGTAGATCTTTCTTTCTAACATATTTTACTTTGGACACTATAGAAAAACAAAAACTTTATAAAATTTAGCAGCAATGACATAAGATTAATATCCACAAAAAGTACTTTTTTGAAAGTTATAAAGTAACTATTTCTCATGAAAATTATGTTTTTTGTGAAATCTAAGAAAGTATTTTATGATTACTAAACCTAAAAAACAATTTCTTTTTTGTTAACTTGGCAATGGTGTGTAACATAAACTGCATTTAAACAGATGATAATAATAATTACATTTTTCCCCTAACTTCAGTAATCAAATAGCACTCATCGAGAAAGGTCATTTCCACTCAACAGTGATGAGGTGGCCTTCCTGAAGTTCCTTAAATTGCAAGTAGCTGTGATTTCACTGAATTATTTGGATGTCCTTCATTAGTTATGTACCTTGAGATGCAATTTGTATGATATTCTATACTATTTACAGGAAATTGTTAATAGTTCTGCATATTGAGAAGGCTATTGTTAAACCCCAGGGTCATATTTTAACAAAGCGGTGTGCTCCCAAAAATACATTTCAAGTGTCATCAATCGGGTAAGTGGTCCTTAGTGTGAGAGAAAATTACAAATACAAAAGATGAGACTTAAGAGTAAAATCATTTTAGACTGAAGAAATCTATCTTCTAAAGCATGAAGGAAATTGGTAGGTCAGCCAGAATTCAACTGTCATAGCTAGATTGGTTTGCACCTTTTAAATTCCCAAACTACTGACAAAGTGCTATATGTAGCTCGTACTCCAATTTCCTTAAAGAATGTAGCTGGCAAACCCAAAGCTCAGTGGGCAGAGAAAGAGAAAGAAAGTTTACAACGTCTATTCAAACTATGATTTGATGATTGTTTGTCTTTAAAAACCTCTTACATGTAGAGCCCATTTCTTGTTGCAAATGCAATGAAGCAGTGATTTGCACCCAGTGGAGTTTCATACTAGCAAATATTGTAAATTAAGCTTCATAAACCCGAGTGAGTAAAAGCAGAACAGACAATATTATATTTTTTTTTTCTGCTGCTTAGAGATGCATTGGATTTACAGACTCATAAAGAAAGCTGAAGCTTGTCCTGCGAGGCAAACAAAAGAAAATCAATTTCTTAATTTTTTATTAGGGGATATGGGCAGAATGCCAACATCAGATTTGTGTACGTATTACTTCCAGTCTAAAGCAAAAAATGTCTTTTTCCCCCCTTTATACATTGATAATCTCTGTAGCTTTTAATTCAGATTTGAGATATTGCAGTATTTTCACAAAAGAACAAAAGAGCATGACACGTTGTAACACTGGATACTATGTTCCTAAAGAAGATATAGTGCTCTATATTTTACGCTGTTAGATTTTGTTTGATTGCTGGCTTGTTACTGCATGCAGATGTGGTGTTAGAGACTATTCGATAACTATCATTCATGTAATACATGTGATGTGCATCACATAGGTGTATAGTTGCAACCATTACAATTCCTTGATTATTAGTTTCATGAGTGATTATTGAAAGTGGGGAACACAACATGTAACAAAACAACTTTATCCTTTTATTTACCACAAAGTCTTGGTTCTGTCACTAAAATTTCAAATAACAGATAATGTCTCTGAATTTGTAGTTCATGCAGTTTTTTGTGTTGTGTAATGATTTTGCAACTGACCATAATAATACATTATTGCCTGGTTCCTGAAAGTTACTTGGTCCACTGCAATGGACATGTGTATTGAGATTGTTTATCTGTACTTTGTTTGTTTATCTCATGTTTATTATCCGCTTGTCTTTATCAAATTATGCCTATTAGATACTGCTACAAGTTCAACCTCTTGCTGCTCTAATACCTGCACATTATCTTTATTTGTTTGCTGAACTGTACTGCTTACAATCTGCTATGGTTCTGCTACAGTCTTGAAATATTTCTTGTTCAGGCTATTTTATTTGACCCAAGCTTATATAATCTGATAATTCCAGCATTGCAGTACTTCTTCTTCCAGTTACCCTGTTAGATTTTTTAATGGACTAAGCTTACAGAATGTATTTGCTGCTTCACCTGCAAGGTCCTAGTGCCCTGCTAATTGGCTCCCTTTGATTGTTGTATCTGTTTCTACAGGTGTTTCTTTTGTTTTGGGTCTAACCTCTATCACTACCTTAATTATTGGGCAACAAGTGCATTTTTGAAAGGTAACAAGTTCTCAGCTTGAAAATGCTTTGTATCTCTCTGGCTGCAAAATGACACAACATTTATATATACAATGTATACATCTGCAAAGCAAACAATACCAATAAACTACTATAAATAACATTGAGGGGGGAAAAAACTTCAAAAAGTATTAATATTTTAATTTAAAGTTACAAACCCTATTCTACTGTAGAAAATCAAAATAGGAGAGCTGAAAGGATTTCTCTATTTGTTTTCTCCATCCTTGTAAATACTTGTTTGTTTTTTTCTGTCATTATGGCTGCTTGTTAATTATTCTAATTATTCTAATGTTCTATAATAACCCACTTGGATGTGCTTTAGAGTGTTTTCAAATTGAATCTCAGCTGTAAAGTTGCATCAGAGAATCAATTAAGGTTTGTGGAGTATGTTATTTGACATAAGAATGACCACGTTAATTGTACAAACTACTAGGAAAGTCTATGTAAAGGCAATATTCAAATATTATTACTTTTTTAATTACAGACAAAATGTATGAATTATTATAACATAGTGAATAATTAGGCACCATTCACAAGCAGATACTGTGTCATTTAGAAATATATGTATGAGCATTTTATATCTATTTTTTACTTTGATAATTTAACTGTAATGAAGCATTAAAAAAAAAAAATCTAACGGCTAGATTTAGAGTTTTGTCGGTAACGACCCGCGTATCTAAATCTGGCTTTTTTCTGGCCGCACCTTTAAATTAACTCTGGTATTGATAGTCCACAGAATGGCTGCGTTAAGCTCCAAAAAAGGAGCGTAGAGCATATTTAATGCCACTGCAACTCTCGATACCAGAGTTGCTTACGGACGCAGCCAGCCTCAAAAACGTGCTCATGCACAATTCCCCCATAGGAAACAATGGGGCTGTATGAGCTGAAAAAAACCTAACACCTGCAAAAAAGCCGCGTTCAGCTCCTAACGCAGCCCCATTGTTTGCTATGGGGAAACACTTCCTACGTCTGCACCTAATACTCTAACATGTACCCCGAGTCTAAACACCCCTAGCCTTACACTTATTAACCCCTAATCTGCCGCCCCCGCTCTCGCTGACCCCTGCATATTATTATTAACCCCTAATCTGCCGCTCCGTAAACCGTCGCTACTTACATTATCCCTATGTACCCCTAATCTGCTGTCCCTAACACCGCCGACCCCTATATTATATTTATTAACCCCTAATCTGCCCCACACAACGTCGCCTCCACCTACCTACAATTATTAACCCCTAATCTGCCGACCACACCGCACCGCTATTATTATAAAGTTATTAACCCCTAATCCGCCTCACTAACCCTATAATAAATAGTATTAACCCCTAATCTGCCCTCCCTAACATCGCCGACACCTAAATTCAATTATTAACCCCTAATCTGCTGACTGGAGCTCACCGCTATTCAAATAAATGTATTAACCCCTAAAGCTAAGTCTAACCCTAACACTAACACCCCCCTAAATTAAATATAATTTTAATCTAACGAAATTAATGAATTCTTATTAAATAAATTATTCCTATTTAAAGCTAAATACTTACCTGTAAAATAAATCCTAATATAGCTACAATATAAATTATAATTATATTATAGCTATTTTAGGATAAATATTTATTTTACAGGTAACTTTGTATTTATTTTAACCAGGTACAATAGCTATTAAATAGTTAATAACTATTTAATAGCTAAAATAGTTAAAAAAATTACAAATTTACCTGTAAAATAAATCCTAACCTAAGTTACAATTAAACCTAACACTACACTATCAATAAATTAATTAAATAAACTACCTACAATTATCTACAATTAAACCTAACACTACACTATCAATAAATAAATTAAATACAATTCCTACAAATAAATACAATGAAATAAACTAACTAAAGTACAAAAAATAAAAAAGAACTAAGTTACAAAAAATAAAAAAATATTTACAAACATTAGAAATATATTACAACAATTTTAAACTAATTACACCTACTCTAAGCCCCCTAATAAAATAACAAAGCCCCCCAAAATAAAAAAATGCCCTACCCTATTCTAAATTACTAAAGTTCAAAGCTCTTTTACCTTACCAGCCCTGAACAGGGCCCTTTGCGGGGCATGCCCCAAGAAGTTCAGCTCTTTTGCCTGTAAAAAAAAACATACAATACCCCCCCCCAACATTACAACCCACCACCCACATACCCCTAATCTAACCCAAACCCCCCTTAAATAAACCTAACACTAAGCCCCTGAAGATCTCCCTACCCTGAGTCATCTTCACCCAGCCGAGCCAAATTATTCATCCAAGCAGAGCAAGAAGAGGTCCTCCATCCGGTAGAAGTTTTCATCCAAGGGGGGAAGAAGAGGTCTTCCATCCGATTGAAGTCTTCATCCAAGAGGCATCTTCTATTGTCATCCATTCGGAGCGGAGCGGCAGCATCCTGAAGACCTCTGACGCGGAACATCCATCCTGGCCGACGACTGAACGATGAATGACGGTTCCTTTAAATGACATCATCCAAGATGGCGTCCCTCGAATTCCGATTGGCTGATAGGATTCTATCAGCCAATCGGAATTAAGGTAGGAATATTCTGATTGGCTGATGGAATCAGCCAATCAGAATCAAGTTCAATCCGATTGGCTGATCCAATCAGCCAATCAGATTGAGCTTGCATTCTATTGGCTGATCGGAACATAATGTATTTATTGATAGTGTAGTGTTAGGTTTAATTGTAGATAATTGTAGGTAGTTTATTTAATTAATTTATTGATAGTTTAGTGTTAGGTTTAATTGTAACTTAAGTTAGGATTTATTTTACAGGTAAATTTGTAATTATTTTAACTATTTTAGCTATTAAATAGTTATTAACTATTTAATAGCTATTGTACCTGGTTAAAATAAATACAAAGTTACCTGTAAAATAAATATTAATCCTAAAATAGCTATAATATAATTATAATTTATATTGTAGCTATATTAGGATTTATTTTACAGGTAAGTATTTAGCTTTAAATAGGAATTATTTATTTAATAAGAGTTAATTAATTTTGTTAGATTAAAATTATATTTAATTTAGGGGGGTGTTAGTGTTAGGGTTAGACTTAGCTTTAGGGGTTAATACATTTATTAGAATAGCGGTGAGCTCCAGTCGGCAGATTAGGGGTTAATAATTGAAGTTAGGTGTCGGCGATGTTAGGGAGGGCAGATTAGGGGTTAATACTATTTATTATAGGGTTAGTGAGGTGGATTAGGGGTTAATAACTTTATTATAGTAGCGATGCGGTCCGCTCTGCAGATTAGGGGTTAATAAGTGTAGGCAGGTGGAGGCGACATTGAGGGGGGCAGATTAGGGGTTAATAAATATAATATAGGGGTCGGCGGTGTTAGGGGCAGCAGATTAGGGGTACATAAGTATAACGTAGGTGGCGGTCGGCAGATTAAGGGTTAAAAAAATGTAATCGTGCGGCGGCGATGTGGGGGGACCTCGGTTTAGGGGTACATAGGTAGTTTATGGGTGTTAGTGTACTTTAGAGCACAGTAGTTAAGAGCTTTATAAACCGGCGTTAGCCCAGAAAGCTCTTAACTACTGACTTTTTTCTGCGGCTGGAGTTTTGTCGTTAGAATTCTAACGCTCACTTCAGACACGACTCTAAATACCGGAGTTAGAAAGATCCCATTGAAAAGATAGGATACGCAATTGACGTAAGGGGATCTGCGGTATGGAAAAGTCGCGGCTGAAAAGTGAGCGTTAGACCCTTTTTTGAATGACTCCAAATACCGGCGGTAGCCTAAAACCATTGTTAGGAGCCTCTAACGCTGGTTTTCACGGCTACCGCCAAACTCCAAATCTAGGCCTAAGTAAACTCCTAATATAAATACAATTGTTTCAAATGCTTATACCTGCAAATTGTAGAGTTACCACTAACTGAAAATTAGTATTTCAAGCTTAAGCTATCATTCACTACAAACCCAGAAGTGAATCTAAAAAATAAACTTTTTTTTATTGTTTATTATTTTCATCTGTTTCCTCACATGGTATCATATCTTCTAGACCAAACCAGCAAATGGATTTTCTTCTCTTTAAATTAGATTTTTTTCTCTTGTGTGTATATGTGTATTTGTATATGTTTTATATTACTAATCAAGTTTTTAGCATTAACTATTGTTTAAACGACACTTATTGCTATGTGATTTATTTGATCACATGTATCCTTTGCAAGATTTAATATGTAGGTCTCACGGCCGGAGACATCAGGTCAAGAATCAGGGAGCATTTATCCACAATCCATGTGGTTACAGCCTCCAATCCTTTGGTACAACATTTGGTGACATTCCACAATAAAGAGATGACAATTTTCACATGGCAGGCAATTGAAATGGTGCGTTGTCCCAAATGTGGTGGAGATAGGAATAAACTTTTCAATAAAAGAGAAATGTTGTGGATTTTAAAAATTACCACTAGGGACCCTCTCTGTTTCAACTCAGAGTTTGACTTAATTAATTATTGGGAATAATATCCTGTCCAATTTGTGTATCATATTGGCGTATCACGGCAGATAGGATATAGTGTGCCACATGGATTGTATGGATTGCTGATTCTTTAGATCAACATTGTTTTTATAAATATATATATATATATTTATATATATGTATATATATATATATATATATATCGATAATCATCTGTTGGAGTCCTATATATCTAGTGAGTGCCGTATAATATATTATATATTGCTTCTTGTATGTATTCATCAATTGCATTACTGCATTATTAGTCCCCTACATGTATTATTATATTATACTAGTTGATAAGCCTGGCCAGAGGGCAGTCTAATTATTTTTTAAACTGCAGATGTAGAAACAACCTATTTTGTAACTGTTCTTTTATATAAATATTTAAGAAAATCACAATTAAAACTAAAATTAATAACCACTTAACCGTCAACCACCCACATCACAATACACCTAATTACCCTATTAACCCCTAAACCGCAAAACTCCCACATCGCAATAAACCTATTTACTCTATTAACCCCTAAAGAGCAAAATGCCTACATCGCAATAAACCTATTTACCCTATTAACCCCTAAACCGCAAACCCCCCACATCGCAATAAACCTATTTACCCTATTAACCCCTAAACAGCAAAATGCCTACATTGCAATAAACCTATTTACCCTATTAACCCCTAAACCGCAAAACCCCCACATCGCAATAAACCTATTTACCCTATTAACCCCTAAACCGCAAAACCCCTATATCGCAATAAACCTATTTACCCTATTAACCCATAAACCGCAAAATGCCTACATCACAATAAACCTATTTACCCTATTAACCCCTAAACCGCAAAACCCCAACATCGCAATAAAACCTATTTACCCTATTAACCCCTAAATCGCAAAACCCCTACATCGCAATAAACCTATTTACCCTATTAACCCCTAAACCGCAAAACCCCTATATCGCAATAAACATATTTAACTTATTAACCCTTTAAACCGCCAAAACCCACAACGCAAATAACTATTTAAATAACTAAGTACAGTACACTAATCTAACACCCCCTAACCTAACAACCCCTAACCTAACATCCCAATAAATAAACCCAAATTACCTAAACTAATACATTCTAAAGTTACAAAAAATAAAAAAACTAAGTTTACAAAAAATAAAAAAGCTAACATTACAGAAAATAAAAAAATCAAATTACCAAATTTAACAAAATTAAACCTAATCCCTATTAAATTAAAAAAGACCCCCCAAAATAAAAACACCCCCTACTCTAATAATAAACTCCAGTAGCCCTTAAAAGGGCTTTTTGCAGGGCATTGCCCCAAGATAATCAGCTCTTTTACAAAAAATATACAAAGTCCCACCTAACATTAAACCCCCCCCACCCCCCAAAATAAAAGAACCTAACGCTAAAAAACCTAAACTACTCATTGCCCTGAAAAGGGCATTTATTTGGGCATTGCCCTTAAAAGGGCATTTAGATCTTTTTCTGCCCATCACTAATGTAAATAAAACAAATCCCCCCCAAAAAACTTTAAAAATCCCCCCAGGTTGGTACTCACGGTTCCTGAAATCCAGCGGAGAAGGTCCTGTTCCAGGCAGTGAAGTCTTCTTCCAAGAGCAATCTCTTCTTCTTCCAGGAACATCCTGCGCGGAGCGGAGCTGAAGACCGGCGACTCTGGAACTGAAGACCCGCGATCGCGGAGCCATGGAGCGTGGAGGATCCTCTTCGTATGATCTCCGCCGTACACTGAATAGTGAATTCAAGGTACGCGATTAAAGATGGCGTCCCTTGAATTCCTATTGGCTGATTTGATTCTTCCAATTCAAATCAGCCAATAGGATGAAAGCTAATCAAATCATATTGGCTGTTTAGATTAGCCAATAGGATGAGAGCAAGTGAAATTCTATTAGCTGATTGAATAGCCAATAAAATGTTCACTTTATGTGCGAATACTTGATGCAGGCATTTTTTATTTTTTTTTAACAAAGATGCAGGCATTTTTTTTTTAAATACTTTAATGTGGGCGATTAGGTGTTGCTTTTGTAATGCTCCGTTTGCCTACGCTGCATCCCGGTGGATTCCGAAAATATTCTTCACCACCTTGCCATTTTCGGAATTCACCTGGATGCAGCTTTGCTGTATCCAGGTGAATTCTTTTGCCCTCGCGCTGCCAACATTCCATTGAGGTTGCGTGCGCAACTGCAGACGGCGGCGGACATTACAAACACAATTATAGTATAGATTATGATATTATTATATGGTTACCTATCCCAGCTAGCATCGGGGTATTGTTATTGTATGTACAATCATGTATAGATCTGTTTAATTATTAAGAATGATAATATAAATTTACATTGTAGTAACAATAATGATATCTAGTACACATGTGGTGACAGATAGATGTGGTATATTCAGCATTCACCAACTTACCAATTTGCAATGTGTGATCTACAGTGACATTTGTTGTCACATTATACTAAGCTTTGCTGCATATATATATATATATATATATATATATATATATATATATATATATATATATATATATACATATCATCATCTGAGTTTTGTCGGAATTAGGTTAGGTTATGTTATATAGTATATGTATATTTTGATTGTTTATATATAACTGATAGATACTCTAGAACAGCATTATGAAAGATTCAGGTTTTTTTGTTTCTCTTTAAGTCTCTGGAGTGTTTTAAATTTGCTTTTAACCAATGAATCACGTTGCACTTGTATATAATGCACCTGTGACTGGTAATTTACAGCTATGACTATGGCATTCCCCTGAAACGTGTAAGCTTACCAGCCAGATGTTTACACTATTGAAGGTCCACATGTATGCTGATTTTACTTTAAGAATTAAAGTTATGTTTTAATATACCAGCTGCTGTTTTGCATAGTTTGTGGATGGATGACCTTTTCTGCCTGCAACACAATGGCTTTACCCTAAGTTTCTACAGCCCTTGATTGAAGGCTCCAATGAGCGGTGAATTTCTTGCGTGACTCGAATGTATGGACAAGTGATCGTTACGCCATACCTGATTGATTGTGTTTCTTAGACCCAAGAGATTGCATGCTACTGAATATTAAAGTCTAATACAAGTGACTAAGTGGCTGCAAGGAGGCACTGGAGATAATTATACATCCCTCTTTTTTTTCTATTGGCGTCTGGTGTCCATGCTCGACTCCTCTTCCCAAAGTGCCAGGTACAAACTCTCATTGTTATTACTTTACTCCATTGTTATAGTTGCATATGGATGCTTATGGAGTATTCAGTACTATAAGTTGGGCATGGGGGTGAGTTTAGATCTAAGCTCACCTTGGACAAGTGAGCCCGGACTGAGACACTTTGTAGGAAGGACTCTTTGCACTTTTAGGTACAGTAAAGAATAGACATAGACCTACTCAGGATTAACATATAGGGCAATATTTATTGTTATGTGTGCAGACAAGGTTCTCATTGAGATGACCACCTTGTCTGCACACCTTGATGACCTCCAGAGCAGCATCGGCTGTCAGATTTTAAAATCCCCCTACTCTCACATGACTAATGGCGTGAGTGCAGGGTTTGTCAGTCATTCCAGACAAATGACTCTGGATATTCTGAGGTCCGCAACCACTGAGATTGCAGACATGTTAAAAAGCAGCGGTTGTACAACTGGTGGTTCTTAGAATTCAGTTGCAGCACCGAAATGGCCCCAAAGCTGCTTATGCAGCTTCATAAATGGGGCCCATAAACAGAGTTATTAGCAACAATCCCAAAACAATCCCAAAACAACTTAAATATAAACATGATATTTCTGAAATAAAGCACCAAACAGTATGATTATCTTTTTACACCATGTACATGTACAATTAGGGGTGTAAGTAGACCTCACTGTGCCCAAGGGAAAAGGTAATGATGCCCTCTTTTAATAGTGCCCTTTCTTGTCTTTTACAATCTACACAGGCTTATCCTGTAGCCACATAGAACAAGAGGAGCTGGGTCTTTGTAACTGTGCCTTCTGTTTGCTATTGGTTAGTTCTCACCAGAGAATATACATTTGTGTAGCTTTCCTATACAAATATGGTAGCAGGTTTCCTTTACAACACTGTGGTGGCGAGCCCTGTTTTGGAGTTGGGGGCACAGAAAGTAGTTGGACATGATGCAGAAGGATCCCAAGTGGGAGGCAACACCACTACTATTTGATCCAGATGGGCCCCCTAGATGTGTGTGCCCTGTCTCAGTTGAGACCACTGAAACACCTGCAGTTACGCCCATATGTACAATTATGCAGGGCATGGATTTTATTTTCAAATTTCCAGTTAATATTTGGTTAAATGAAAATACCAAGATTTGCACTTTTCTAATGCCAAGAAAAATGCAGCATTAGACTGGAAGTGAAAAAAATATTGACATTAAAATAGTAGGAATTTCTTAAAAGGACATTGGATTAATGTTTATATTTATATTTATTTATTTTATTTATTATGTTTTAAATTGATTTAAAGCTGTCCTTTATCAAGCAAAATGTGCATTGCTTTGCAGTTTAATGGACATAAATTGTTTATTGTTATTTATTGTTTTTCTTCTTTGCTGTGACCTATTAGGCGCATTGGAATGTTTAGAGTTAGCTCATTTACTGTTGTTTTGCCATTTGAATAGAGTTTCTTTTGCCTGTTGAAACTGTTACCTATAGTGAGAATATGAATACAGCGACAGCACAAATAAACCTCATAGTGGGAAGAGATTAAGAAAGCCAAGACAATCTGAGAGTATGTTCTTCATTTGGTTCGGATACAATAAACTCCTATAAGATACTTTCCCATTGCCCCTTTAATATTTTCCCAATGAATTGCTATACAAGGTGCACAGCATTAAATGTGTTGGTCATTACATCTTTAGGTTTCTCCTAGCAAATGAAAATGAACATTTCAGTATCTAAGTATTGGGGATTGTCGATATGGAGAGATCAGATAAGAAGCCTACACTTCCTGCAAAATCAGTCCATTAACAATAGCCATGTTCTCAAGAATAAAGGTTCGTGGTTTCAATAAGCAAAACATGTTATTTCTAACACTAAAAGAGACCTAAAGGAGCAATTTCCCATTCTCTGCAGCTGGTATAACACATAATTGGAAACACATTAAAGGGAACCAATTTTGCAGTACAATCTCCCATTAAGTCTTAGAATGTCTCTACATCTCCTTCCATCTACACCTAACTTACTTCCAAGTAACTATACTAACCTACAATAGCATGACTCATATATTGTGCTTTAGTTCCTGAATTATCTAACTTCAAATTAGTCTTCATTCCACTGTATCCATTACTAATTGTGCTAATTACATTGTACAGTGGCCTTCTCAGCAAAGCATACAGGTCACTACATTACACTGCATTTAATTGTATTACTTAACTGCTCCTTCCACACAGCCTTCACTCAACTTATCATAGAGTTTTGTTATAGTGCTATTCTTTTGAGTACAACATATTGCTTTTAGTTATAAGTTCTCAAAGATATATGGTATAAGGTGTTTGAAAAATAAAAAGGGCAGCAAAGGGCTTTAACATATATATGCATACATAGGAGCCCATTTATCAAGTTCCGGAGGAGCTTGAGGGCCCGTGTTTCTGGCGAGCCTGCAGGCTCACCAGAAACAGCAGTTATGAAGCAGCGGTCTAAAAACTGTCCGTCTGCTCTGAGCAGACGGACACACATAGCCTAACCTCCCTGCTGGAGGCCGATTAACCGTGAATCTGCAGGGGGCGGCGTTGCACTAGCAGCTCACAAGAGCTGCTGGTGCAATGCTGAATACGTAGAGCGTATTGCTCTCCGCATTCAGTGAGGTCTGGCGGACCTGATCCGCACTGTCGGATCAGGTCCGCCAGACCTTTGATAAATATCCCCCATAGTCATGTCTAAATGTGTGTATATTTGCATATATATATATATATATTAATTTACAATGAAAAGTACATTGTTCTTTGTGAACAAATATTCATAACTCCTGTCATGTTAGCATGCAAGCGATAGTTTTTTTCTTCTGCACTGTCTATTGACTTATATGGGAAGAAGAAGTTAATGTGGTCACAATATTTGGTTGGTGTAAATTTTTTACTGTCAATTTGTTATACTCGAGCTACCCAATGCACTCAAAAAGATTCCATCTAGCATAGTTTAAGCTTGAGCCAAAAGTGGGTAAAATTATGTTAATTTTATTTTATCAATTCATATAATTATTAGGGATTAATAAAATGTTATAGCACCTTTGTTGAAAGTAATAACTATAGCCCACTGATACCCAAGGGCCAAATTATCCAAATTATCCTTAATTCCTTAACTCATCTACCACCTCCGAGGTGGCGAGTAAAGCAATCATCACAATCAGATACGATCGGGATGATTGACACCCCCTGCTAGAAGTCGATTGGCTGCGAATGCGCAGGGGGCGGCATTGTACAAGCATTTCACACTTGTCGGCATTTCACGGCTGTCAGCATTTATCGATGTCGGGTGGACAAGATCTGCTATAGCGGATCATGTCCGCCCGACACTTGATAAATTGGCCCCCTAGACTTCAATTTAAGCCTATGGAAATATACATTTAAATTTTACATATCACAAATAACAATTCTGTTTTTATTTTTTATTTTCAATTTTTTCTTTTTGTAGCAGAGATATAGTAGAATTAAATCAGACAACTAGTAATACCAATGTCCTTACACTTCAAAACAGATTTGCATTGTACTTTATAATAAAATATGACAAATAACTGCAGCATATTTCCATAGGTTTAGCCATGCACCCCTGCACACACAGAACTGCACAATTAGTTTTAACGATGCAAGACTTAGGAAACAGCCCAGCAAAGTCCAGAGCAGTGCTTAATCTCTTGACTCACTCATCCCTGGCAAAGACATATCATAAAAATGATATAAGCATTTCATTCCGTAGAGCTCTGTGGTAGAAGTGGGAAGAAAAGCAGAATCCAATTGATTTTCAGCATGTCTGGTCTTTACCGTTCAGAACAAATACAACAGCAAATCAATAGGTATAACACCACCATAGACATCTAATCTCTGCTGTTCGTTAGGTGAATTTTTATAAACTTGCTACAGTTTTACCAAAATGTGCCTATCAGAAAATAGGAGTTGTTTCACTTGAGAAGATAAAGCATCAGAATCATGGAGAGGTTAATTAACTCCTTAACACCTTAATTAACTCATTTTCTACTGTGGAAGCCTGAAACTAATTGCGGTTTGGGCTAATCATATTCTACACTCGAAGCAAGATCATGTCAATTCGTTAATTGCACATCTTAACTATATGTTATATACATAGGAAGGAAAAACCCACAGGGCTGAAACAAATATGAGTGCTGATTAAGTTAATGTTTGAAATGATTAAGCTAGAGATTTCCTTATCAATACAAATATGGAATAAACACTCTATAGATAACAAGTGATTTTTCTAATAATAATAAAAAAGCACATATGCACTTTAATAGAATGTATGAAATATTATTTCTATATTTCAGACTAATACAAATTAAAAACATCAACTGTTGTTCAAAATAATAATTTTCTAGTTAATCTCAATGTTCCAAATGCTGTATTAAAGGGACATAAAACATGTTGAGATCTGGATTCTGTGCATATTCTAAATTAAAAATAGTTTGCATACAAAAATTATTTAAACATTTCTGGTAAGTATTTTAAAAAATAAGCAAAATTAATTACATAGCTAAACAGCAGATAATCCCTATCCGTTTTTGCATTCTACCAAAACCACAATAGCTATAGATACGGCCATAGAAGAAAATGTGTGGGGGGAGTTAGAGCTTTACAATTCAGAAACTAAAAAGAAAGGATTAATGGTGAGGCGCTGCAGTAAAAATTTGCAGTTATGTAATTAAAGTAGATATTATATTTTTTCTCTATCTTAACTTATTTTATGTCCCTTTAAGAGGATTTTTTTTAAAAAATTTGGTCAGAATTATAACGAGACACTGAAAAATCACTCAGGTTTAAAAATTGTTACATTTTGAAACTAATATATGGTAAATATCTCAATTTCATAGATTATTTTATGGATTATATTCTCTAAAGTTTGAAAAGCCTCTTAACATGTTTTATTAACATATGGAAAGTTGAATTTTTTATCCTGGAAAGTGCTGTCATTTTTAGTAGATACATTGGCGATATTGTATACTAACACCATGCCAGTTAATTCAATAGTACTTTTGAGCCGATATTACAAGTACAAATTAATATGCTTGAGTGAAAGCCTAGGGCACAGAAACATCTGGATGTGGGATAGCATAGGTGCATTAAATCTCTCACAAAATAAACTTCTGTAGGGGTGTGCTGAAAAACGTATGTTGAAGCTCGAGTGTTAAGCCAAAGTCAAATTCTGAAGTGCTTCACTAACATATATATGATATATGTGTATATGTATGTCTATGTACAAATGTATGTGTGCATATGTATGTCTATGTTCAAATGTATGTGTGCATATGTATGTCTATGTACAAATGTATGTGTGCATATGTATGTCTATGTACAAATCTATGTGTGCATATGTATTTCTATGTACAAATGTATGTGTGCATATGTAAGTCTATGTACAAATGTATGTGTGCATATGTATTTCTATGTACAAATGTATGTGTGCATATGTATGTCTATGTTCAAATGTATGTGTGCATATGTATGTCTATGTACAAATGTATGTGTGCATATGTAAGTCTATGTACAAATGTATGTGTGCATATGTATGTCTATGTTCAAATGTATGTGTGCATATGTATTTCTATGTACAAATGTATGTGTGTATATGTATGTCTATGTACAAATGTATGTGTGCATATGTAAGTCTATGTACAAATGTATGTGTGCATATGTATGTCTATGTACAAATGTATGTGTGCATATGTATGTCTATGTACAAATGTATGTGTGCATATGTATTTCTATGTACAAATGTATGTGTGTATATGTATGTCTATGTACAAATGTATGTGTGCATATGTATGTCTATGTACAAATGTATGTGTGCATATGTAAGTCTATGTACAAATGTATGTGTGTATATGTATGTCTATGTTCAAATGTATGTGTGCATATGTATGTCTATGAACATATGTATGTGTGCATATGTAAGTCTATGTACAAATGTATGTGTGTATATGTATGTCTATGTACAAATGTATGTGTGCATATGTATGTCTATGTACAAATGTATGTGTGCATATGTATGTCTATGTACAAATGTATGTGTGCATATGTAAGTCTATGTACAAATGTATGTGTGCATATGTATTTCTATGTACAAATGTATGTGTGCATATGTATGTCTATGTACAAATGTATGTGTGCATATGTATTTCTATGTACAAATGTATGTGTGCATATGTATGTCTATGTTCAAATGTATGTGTGCATATGTATTTCTATGTACAAATGTATGTGTGTATATGTATGTCTATGTAAAAATGTATGTGTGCATATGTATGTCTATGTACAAATGTATGTGTGCATATGTATGTCTATGTACAAATGTATGTGTGCATATGTAAGTCTATGTACAAATGTATGTGTGCATATGTATTTCTATGTACAAATGTATGTGTGCATATGTATGTCTATGTACAAATGTATGTGTGCATATATATTTTTATGTACAAATGTATGTGTGCATATGTATGTCTATGAACAAATGTATGTGTGCATATGTAAGTCTATGTACAAATGTATGTGTGCATATGTATGTCTATGTACAAATATATGTGTGCATATGTATGTCTATGTACAAATGTATGTGTGCATATGTAAGTCAATGTACAAATTTATGTGTGCATATATATGTCTATGTACAAATGTATGTGTGCATATGTATGTCTATATACAAATGTATGTGTGCATATGTATGTCTATGTACAAATGTATGTGTGCATATGTATGTCTATGTACAAATGTATGTGTGCATATGTATGTCTATATACAAATGTATGTGTGCATATGTATGTCTATGTACAAATGTATGTGTGCATATGTATGTCTATTTACAAATGTATGTGTGCATATGTAAGTCTATGTACAAATGTATGTGTGCATATGTATGTCTATGTACAAATGTATGTGTGCATATGTATGTCTATGTACAAATGTATGTGTGCATATGTAAGTCTATGTACAAATGTATGTGTGCATATGTATTTCTATGTACAAATGTATGTGTGCATATGTATGTCTATGTACAAATGTATGTGTGCATATGTAAGTCTATGTACAAATGTATGTGTGCATATGTATGTCTATGTACAAATGTATGTGTGCATATTTATGTCTATGTACAAATGTATGTGTGCATATGTATGTCTATGTACAAATGTATGTGTGCATATGTAAGTCTATGTACAAATGTATGTGTGCATATGTATGTCTATGTACAAATGTATGTGTGCATATGTATGTCTATGTACAAATGTATGTGTGCATATGTAAGTCTATGTACAAATGTATGTGTGCATATATATGTCTTTGTACAAATGTATGTGTGCATATGTATGTCTATGTACAAATGTATGTGTGCATATGTATGTCTATATACAAATGTATGTGTGCATATGTATGTCTATGTACAAATGTATGTGTGCATATGTATGTCTATGTACAAATGTATGTGTGCATATGTATTTCTATGTACAAATGTATGTGTGCATATGTATGTCTATGTACAAATGTATGTGTGCATATGTAAGTCTATGTACAAATGTATGTGTGTATATGTATGTCTATGTTCAAATGTATGTGTGCATATGTATGTCTATGAACATATGTATGTGTGCATATGTAAGTCTATGTACAAATGTATGTGTGTATATGTATGTCTATGTACAAATGTATGTGTGCATATGTATGTCTATGTACAAATGTATGTGTGCATATGTATGTCTATGTACAAATGTATTTGTGCATATGTAAGTCTATGTACAAATGTATGTGTGCATATGTATTTCTATGTACAAATGTATGTGTGCATATGTATGTCTATGTACAAATGTATGTGTGCATATGTATTTCTATGTACAAATGTATGTGTGCATATGTATGTCTATGTACAAATGTTCAGGGAGTGCAGAATTATTAGGCAAGTTGTATTTTTGAGGATTAATTTTATTATTGAACAACAACCATGTTCTCAATGAACCCAAAAAACGAATTAATATCAAAGCTGAATAGTTTTGGAAGTAGTTTTTAGTTTGCTTTTAGTTATAGCTATTTTAGGGGGATATCTGTGTGTGCAGGTGACTATTACTGTGCATAATTATTAGGCAACTTAACAAAAAACAAATATATACCCATTTCAATTATTAATTTTTACCAGTGAAACCAATATAACATCTCAACATTCACAAATATACATTTCTGACATTCAAAAACAAAACAAAAACAAATCAGTGACCAATATAGCCACCTTTCTTTGCAAGGACTCTCAAAAGCCTGCCATCCATGGATTCTGTCAGTGTTTTGATCTGTTCACCATCAACATTGCGTGCAGCAGCAACCACAGCCTCCCAGAC
Organism: Bombina bombina; assembly: GCF_027579735.1. Taxonomy (NCBI): domain Eukaryota; kingdom Metazoa; phylum Chordata; class Amphibia; order Anura; family Bombinatoridae; genus Bombina; species Bombina bombina. The sequence continues at coordinate 631,865,202 of NC_069504.1, forward strand.
ACTGTTCAAAGAGGTGTACTGTTTTTCCTCCTTGTAAATCTCACATTTGATGATGGACCACAGGTTCTCAATGGGGTTCAGATCAGGTGAACAAGGAGGCCATATCATTAGATTTTCTTCTTTTATACCCTTTCTTGTCAGCCATGCTGTGGAGTACTTGGACGCGTGTGATGGAGCATTGTCCTGCATGAAAATCATGTTTTTCTTGAAGGATGCAGACTTCTTCCTGTACCACTGCTTGAAGAAGGTGTCTTCCAGAAACTGGCAGTAGGACTGGGAGTTGAGCTTGACTCCATCCTCAACCCAAAAAGGCCCCACAAGCTCATCTTTGATGATACCAGCCCAAACCAGTACTCCACCTCCACCTTGCTAGCGTCTGAGTCGGACTGGAGCTCTCTGCCCTTTACCTATCCAGCCACGGACCCATCCATCTGGCCCATCAAGACTCACTCTCATTTCATCAGACCATAAAACCTTAGAAAAATCAGTCTTGAGATATTTCTTGGCCCAGTCTTGACGTTTCAGCTTGTGAGTCTTGTTCAGTGGTGGTCGTCTTTCAGCCTTTCTTACCTTGGCCATGTCTCTGAGTATTGCACACCTTGTGCTTTTGGGCACTCCAGTGATGTTGCAGCTCTGAAATATAGCCAAACTGGTGGCAAGTGGCATCTTGGCAGCTGCACGCTTGACTTTTCTCAGTTCATGGGCAGTTATTTTGCGCCTTGGTTTTTCCACACGCTTCTTGCGACCCTGTTGACTATTTTGAATGAAACGCTTGATTGTTCGATGATCACGCTTCAGAAGCTTTGCAATTTTAAGAGTGCTGCATCCCTCTGCAAGATATCTCACTATTTTTGACTTTTCTGAGCCTGTCAAGTCCTTCTTTTGACCCATTTTGGCAAAGGAAAGGAAGTTGCCTAATAATTATGCACACCTGATATAGGGTGTTGATGTCATTAGACCACACCCCTTCTCATTACAGAGATGCACATCACCTAATATGCTTAATTGGTAGTAGGCTTTCAAGCCTATACAGCTTGGAGTAAGACAACATGCATAAAGAGGATGATGTGGTCAAAATACTCATTTGCCTAATAATTCTGCACTCCCTGTATGTGTGCATATGTATTTCTATGTACAAATGTATGTGTGCATATGTATGTCTATGTACAAATGTATGTGTGCATATGTATGTCTATGTACAAATGTATGTGTGCATATGTAAGTCTATGTTCAAATGTATGTGTGCATATGTATGTCTATGTACAAATGTATGTGTGCATATGTATGTCTATGTACAAATGTAGGTGTGCATATGTATGTCTATATACAAATGTATGTGTGCATATGTATGTCTATGTACAAATGTATGTGTGCATATGTAAGTCTATGTACAAATGTATGTGTGCATATGTAAGTCTATGTACAAATGTATGTGTGCATATGTATTTCTATGTACAAATGTATGTGTGCATATGTATGTCTATGTACAAATGTATGTGTGCATATGTAAGTCTATGTACAAATGTATGTGTGCATATGTATGTCTATGTTCAAATGTATGTGTGCATATGTATGTCTATGTACAAATGTAGGTGTGCATATGTATGTCTATGTACAAATGTATGTGTGCATATGTATGTCTATGTACAAATGTATGTGTGCATATGTATGTCTATGTACAAATGTATGTGTGCATATGTATGCCTATGTACAAATGTATGTGTTCATATGTAAGTCTATGTACAACTGTATGTGTGCATATGTATGTCTATGTACAAATGTATGTGTGCATATGTATTTCTATGTACAGATGTATGTGTGCATATGTAAGTCTATGTACAAATGTATGTGTGCATATGTATTTCTATGTACAAATGTATGTGTGCATATGTAAGTCTATGTACAAATGTATGTGTGCATATGTATGTCTATGTACAAATGTATGTGTGCATATGTATGTCTATGTACAAATGTATGTGTGCATATGTATGTCTATGTACAAATGTATGTGTGCATATGTATGTCTATATACAAATGTATGTGTGCATATGTATGTCTATGTACAAATGTATGTGTGCATATGTAAATCTATGTACAAATGTATGTGTGCATATGTATGTCTATGTACAAATGTATGTGTGCATATGTATTTCTATGTACAAATGTATGTGTGCATATGTATGTCTATGTACAAATGTATGTGTGCATATGTAAGTCTATGTACAAATGTATGTGTGCATATGTATGTCTATGTACAAATGTATGTGTGCATATGTATGTCTATGTACAAATGTATGTGTGCATATGTATTTCTATGTACAAATGTATGTGTGCATATGTATGTCTATGTACAAATGTATGTGTGCATATGTATGTCTATGTACAAATGTATGTGTGCAAATGTAAGTCTATGTACAAATGTATGTGTGCATATGTATTTCTATGTACAAATGTATGTGTGCATATGTATGTCTATGTACATATGTATGTGTGCATATGTAAGTCTATGTACAAATGTATGTGTGCATATGTATGTCTATGTACAAATGTATGTGTGCATATGTAAGTCTATGTACAAATGTATGTGTGCATATGTATTTCTATGTACAAATGTATGTGTGCATATGTATGTCTATGTACAAATGTATGTGTGCATATGTATGTCTATGTACAAATGTATGTGTGCATATGTAAGTCTATGTACAAATGTATGTGTGCATATGTATTTCTATGTACAAATGTATGTGTGCATATGTAAGTCTATGTACAAATGTATGTGTGCATATGTATGTCTATGTACAAATGTATGTGTGCATATGTAAGTCTATGTACAAATGTATGTGTGCATATGTATTTCTATGTACAGATGTATGTGTGCATATGTATGTCTATGTACAAATGTATGTGTGCATATGTATGTCTATGTACAAATGTATGTGTGCATATGTAAGTCTATGTACAAATGTATGTGTGCATATGTATTTCTATGTACAAATGTATGTGTGCATATGTAAGTCTATGTACAAATGTATGTGTGCATATGTATGTCTATGTACAAATGTATGTGTGCATATGTAAGTCTATGTACAAATGTATGTGTGCATATGTATTTCTATGTACAAATGTATGTATGCATATGTATGTCTATGTACAAATGTATGTGTGCATATGTATGTCTATGTACAAATGTATGTGTGCATATGTATGTCTATGTACAAATGTATGTGTGCATATGTATTTCTATGTACAAATGTATGTGTGCATATGTATGTCTATGTACAAATGTATGTGTGCATATGTATGTCTATGTACAAATGTATGTGTGCAAATGTAAGTCTATGTACAAATGTATGTGTGCATATGTATTTCTATGTACAAATGTATGTGTGCATATGTATGTCTATGTACATATGTATGTGTGCATATGTAAGTCTATGTACAAATGTATGTGTGCATATGTATGTCTATGTACAAATGTATGTGTGCATATGTAAGTCTATGTACAAATGTATGTGTGCATATGTATTTCTATGTACAAATGTATGTGTGCATATGTATGTCTATGTACAAATGTATGTGTGCATATGTATGTCTATGTACAAATGTATGTGTGCATATGTAAGTCTATGTACAAATGTATGTGTGCATATGTATTTCTATGTACAAATGTATGTGTGCATATGTAAGTCTATGTACAAATGTATGTGTGCATATGTATGTCTATGTACAAATGTATGTGTGCATATGTAAGTCTATGTACAAATGTATGTGTGCATATGCATTTCTATGTACAGATGTATGTGTGCATATGTATGTCTATGTACAAATGTATGTGTGCATATGTATGTCTATGTACAAATGTATGTGTGCATATGTAAGTCTATGTACAAATGTATGTGTGCATATGTATTTCTATGTACAAATGTATGTGTGCATATGTAAGTCTATGTACAAATGTATGTGTGCATATGTATGTCTATGTACAAATGTATGTGTGCATATGTAAGTCTATGTACAAATGTATGTGTGCATATGTATTTCTATGTACAAATGTATGTATGCATATGTATGTCTATGTACAAATGTATGTGTGCATATGTAAGTCTATGTACAAATGTATGTGTGCATATGTATGTCTATGTACAAATGTATGTGCGCATATGTATGTCTATGTACAAATGTATGTGTGCATATGTATGTCTATGTACAAATGTATGTGTGCATATGTATGTCTATGTACAAATGTATGTGTGCATATGTATTTCTATGTACAAATGTATGTGTGCATATGTATGTATGCACACACATAAACATACGCTCACATAAATACATACATACACACAAATATCTACACAAATACACACTATATACATTAAACATACGCTCACATAAATACATACATACACACAAATATCTACACAAATACACACTATATACATTCAAATACACACACAAACATATAAACCTTTTTGAGGACCTTCCCAGTCCAACACCTTGTCATATACTATATCCCTTGGAATAACTGTTAACACATTTATTTTAATAAAAAAAACAAAATTTAACAAATATGTTTTCATTGTCTTCTGTTTTCTTTAAATGACCTTTAAGGTGTTATATATTTACCTTCCGTGTGCTGGAGAGCTACGCTAACCCCCACCTCTACTTCACATCACTTTAACCCTACTAATAGTAAGCTTAGCACAGCATCTCCCAGGTCCTGCCCTAAAGGAGAGGGTCCTTTAGTCTAGGCCCCGAAAGCTGCCGCACTAAGCCTCCTATTAGTGGGGCCGGAGCTCTGTGAAAAGAGGAGTGGGTTAGCACGGTTCTCCAGTCTGCTAAATGTAAGTATAAAACCACAGGATACATTTTTCACCTATAGCTTTGGAATATTTAATGAAAAGAAATGTAAATGTTCTACGAATATTCAGGGAAACAAATTTCCCCTAACATTCATTACAAAAGATTTGGTCAAACTGAATATTTTTTTGCTAGTAAATCTTTTTTACCATTCACTTCTAACACCAGATTGTGTGCTATTCTTAGCACAGCATTGTGATATGGATAACAACCCCTGTGCTATCATTTGCACTTCACTTGTAATCTAGGTCATTGTCATTAGAATTTAGAAAATATTACATGTATGTTACAGAATCACCTAAAGAGAACATATTACACTATAATACCTGCTGTGGGACCCAGACCTAGCTAGAGCTGGGTACCATTCATTCTATGGGGGTTTTTTTTTTGTTTTTTTTTACCTTTAAAGGGTCATTAAACACTAAGGGCCAGATTACAAGTGAAATGTTATTTAACGATCCCACTCAAGCGTTAACTGCACTAGAAGTAACATTTTTGCGTGTGTCAAGTTTGCGCTCGTATCATGAGTTGAACTATGTTGTGCGCTAACCCGACGAACATAAAACATAAAAAGCCAAACTTATGGCTAGATTACGAGTTTTGCGTTATGAGTAAAAAAGCAGCGTTAAGGCTCATATTGCTGCTTTTTCACTACCGCTGCTATTACAAGTCTTGTAGGTACAGCTGTCCCGCACACTTTTTTGGCCGTACCGCAAATTAACTTAGGCAATTTGAGTAAAGTCTTTTTTCAATGGGACTTCCATTGCGCCGTTATTGCAAGCTTTTTTTTTTAGGCCAAAAAGTTTGCGGTACAGACTATCCCGCAAGATTTGTAACGCATTCTAAAGTCAGTAGTTATGAGTTTTACACTACAACGCGTAGCATAAAACTCATAACTAAAGTACTAAAAAGTACACTAACACCCATAAACTACCTATTAACCCCTAAACAGAGGCCCTCCCGAATTGAAAACACAAAAATATTGCCGCCACTAGAATAAACATATTAGCCCCTAAACCGCCGCACTTCCGCCTCACAAACACTAGTTAAATATTATTAACCCCTAAACTGCCGCCCCAATATCACCACCACTATATTAAATTTATTAACCCCTAAACCTAAGTCTAACCCTATCCCTAACACCCCCTAACTTAAATATAATTAAAAGGAATCTAAATAAAACCTACTATCATTATCTAAATTATTCCTATTCAAAACTAAATACTTACCTATAAAATAAACCCTAAGTTAGCTACAATAAAACTAATAGTTACATTGTATCTAGCTTAGGGTTTATTTTTATTTTACAGGCAAGTTTGTATTTATTTTAACTAGGTAGAATAGTTACTAAATAGTTATTAAATATTTAATAACTACCTAGCTAAAATAAATACAAATTTACCTGTAAAATAAAACCTAACCTTAGTTACACTAACACCTAACCTTACAGTACAATTAAATAAATTACCTAAATTAAATACAATTAATAAAATTAAATGCAAATAGCTAAATTACAAAAAAACAAACAAACACTAAATTACACAAAATAAAAAACAGTTTACAAGACATTTAAACTAATTACACCTAATCTAATAGCCCTATCAAAAAAAGCCCCCCCCCAAAAAAAAACCTAGCCTAAACTAAACTACCAATAGCCCTTAAAAGGGCCTTTTGCAGGGCATTGCCCCAAAGAAATCAGCTCTTAAGAAAAGCACCAACAACCCCCCAACATTAAAACCCACCACCCACACAACTAACCCCCCAAATAAAACCCTAACTAAAAAAACCTAAGCTCCCCATTACCCTGAAAAGGGCATTTGGATGGGCATTGTCCTTAAAAGGGCATTTAGCTCTATTGCTGCCCAAACTCTAATCTAAAACAAAAACCCACCCAATAAACCCTTAAAAAAAACCTAACACTATCCCCCGAAGTTCCACTTACAGTTTTGAAGAGCCGACATCCATCGTCAACGAAGCTGGAAGAAGTCCTCAACGAAGCCGGGAGAAGTCTTCATCCAAGCCGGGAGAAGTGGTTCTCCAGGTGGGCAGAAGTCTTCATCCAGATGGCATCTTCTATCTTTATCCATCCGGCGTGGAGCGGAACCATCTTCAAGACATCAAGAGCAGAGCCTCCTCTTCTTCCGACGACTCCCGACGAATGAAGTGACGTCATTCAAGATGGCGTCCCTTAGATTCCGATTGGCTGATAGAATTCCATCAGCCAATCGGAATTAAGGTTGAAAAAATCATATTGGCTGATGCAATGTAGGTGTCGGCGATGTCTGGGTGGCAGATTAGGGGTGTTTAGACTCGGGGTTCATGTTAGGTGTAAACATAAATTTTGTTTCCCCATAGGAATCAATGGGGCTGCGTTAAGGAGCTTTACGCTCCTTTATTGCAGGTGTTAGGCTTTTTTTCAGCCTGCTCTCCCCATTGATGTCTATGGGGAAATCGTGCACAAGCATGTACAACCAGCTCACCGCTGACTTAAGCAGCGCTGGTATTGGAGTGCCGTATGGAGCACAATTTTGCTCTACGCTCACTTCTTGTCTTTTAACGCCGGGTTTCTGAAAACCTGTAATACCAGCGCTGCAGGTAAGTGAGTGGTGACAATAACGTGCAAGATAGTACTGCACCCCTCATAATGCAAAACCCGTAATCTAGCCGTTAGTATATTTTATGGCTGTGTGTAATATAACAGTCCTCTGCGCTTCCATTTGTAACAAGAACTGAAAAGCTCACAATTATTAAGTATATTGCAGATTTATATATATATATATATATATATATATATATATATATATATATATATATATATATATATATGTATATATATATATATATATATATATATATATATATATATATATATATATATATATATATATATATATATATATATATATATATATATATACAGTGGATATAAAAAGTCTACACACCCCTGTTAAAATTGTTAAAATGTCAGGTTTCTGTGATTTAACAAAATGAGACAAAAATAAATCAATTCAGCACTTTTTTTTACCTTTAATGTGACCTATAAACTGTACAACTCAATTGAAAAACAAACTGACATCTTTTAAGTTAAGGGAAGTAAAAATAAAAAACTAAAATAATATGGTTGCATAAGTAAACTAATACTTTGTTGAAGCACCTTTTAATTTTATTACAGCACTCAGTTTTTTTGGGTATGAGTCTATCAGCATGGAACATTTTGACTTGGAAAGATTTGCCCACTCTTCTTTGCAAAAAAACTCCAAATCTGTCAGATAGTGAGGGCATCTCCTGTGCACAGCCCTCTTCAGATCACCCCACAGATTTTTGATCAGATTCAGGTATGGGCTCTGGCTGGGCCATTCCAAAACTTTAATCTTCTTCTGGTGAAGCCATTCCTTTGTTGATTTGGATGTATGCTTTGGGTCGTTGTCATGCATAAATATGAAGTTCCTCTTCATGTTCAGCTTTCTAGCAGAAGCCTGAAGGTTTTGTGCCAATATTGACTGGCATTTGGAACTGTAAATAATTCTTAATTTTAACAGGGGTGTGTAAACTTTTTATATCCACTGTATATATATATATATATATATACACAATATATATATATATATATATATATATATATATATATATATAAAAATTATGATTTATCTTTTGATAGTACCATCTCAAAGTGTTAAATGTCCCTTTAAAGCTGTTTACTATGTCATCAAAAGCATGTAATATGTAAAACCCAAAAGGAGAAAAACAAATAATATAAATATTTATCATCACTTTTAATATGTTTTTGCAGAAGAGCTATAACTGCTTTATATGATATTATGTTAATATAACAATAGAGATGTAGAGTAGTGTTATACCATTAATAAGGCACTAAACTAAGGAAATTTCTTGCATGAAGTAACATCAATGGGCTCCATGTATGAAGCAGCGAAAGCTGCTCCGGAGCCCTTGCGGGGCAGATTTGCATATAAGAGCCTGATTCCCGCAATGTAAGAAGCAGCAGTCATTAGACTGCTGCTTCTTACACCCTACGCCACCTCTGAGGCTCGCTTGCTCTCGGTGATTGACAGCCCCTTCAGTCAGGTGATTGGTCTGGCGAATAAAGGGGCAGGCATTACACACTCCGATGAGTGTGTAATGATACATACGGGCAAGCGGATCAACAGATCCGCTGCTCGTGTGTAGCGTAGGCGGGCGGACAGCTTCGCGAGTTGAGAAGCTGTCTGCCTGCGGCATAGTACATGGAGCCTAATGTATTTATTTATTTGCATGAAAAATATTAAAGTAGCAATAAACTCAGAGGGCAAGATTACAAGTTGCGAGCGTTATGGCTTTTTTGCATTTTGGGTTGCGCAGCTATTACAAATTGTAATTGAAATCAATGGAGAAGACAAATAGAAAAAAAAAACACAAAAACCCTCTGTGGCGCAAAGCTCATGACATATTCTCCTCAAAAAGTGTATATGAAAATGTGAATATCTCATATTGCTAAAAAAAAATTGAAACTGAATATGTTCTATTTAATTCTAAATACATATTTCTCTATATATGTGGGTATTTTTGGACTGATATATCTATTTATTGCGAGATAGGTATATCAATATATATGTCTACGTATCACAAGATCTAAATGCGAATATCTCTTTGAAAATCCATCTGAGGTATTGTTTCATTTTAATGTGCATACGATTGTAACGTAAAATCTTTTCATTATCTCCATAGTTAAACATATCCCTATACATATAAATCCATGTTTCTATATGTACAGTGGGGCAAAAAAGTATTTAGTCAGCCACCGATTTTGCAAGTTCTCCCACTTAAGAAGATGAGAGAGGCCTGTAATTTTCATCATAGGTATACCTCAACTATGAGAGACAAAATCTCTGATTTGGAAAGAATTTATTTGCAAATTATGGTGGAAAATAAGTATTTGGTCACCTACAAACAAGCAAGATTTCTGACTCTCACAGATCTGTATCATCTTCTTTATGAGGCTCCTCTGTCCTCCACTCATTACCTGTATTAATGGCACCTGTTTGAACATGTTATCAGTATAAAAGACACCTGTCTACAACCTCAAACAGTCACATTCCAAACTCCACTATGGTGAAGACCAAAAAGCTGTAATTAGCTTAAAATTCTTGTAATCTTTTTTAATTTTTTTTTAATTTAGTGTTTTTTTTTTTTTTTTTTAATTTAGTTTAGTGTATTTAATTGTATTTTAGTTTAGATATTTGTAGTTTATTTAATTTATTGATAGTGTAGGTGTATTTGTAACTTAGGTTAGGATTTATTTTATAGGTAAATTGGTAATTATTTTAACAAGGTAGCTATTAAATAGTTATTAACTATTTAATAGCTATTGTACCTACTTAAAATAAATACCAAGTTACCTGTAAAATAAATATAAACCCTAAAATAGCTACAATGTAATTATTAATTATATTGTAGCTATCTTAGGGTTTATTTTATAGGTAAGTATTTAGATTTAAATAGGAAAATTTTAGTTAATATTATTAATATTATTTAGTTTTTTTTTTATTAATAATTAAGTTAGGGGTGTTAGAGTTAGATAGGGTTATTATACTTAATAGATGTATAATATAATAACTATATTAACTATATTAACCCTAATATAATTAGGGTTAATATAGTTAATATATATAATATAATAACTATATTAACTATATTAACCTTAATATAATTAGGGTTAATATAGTTAATATAGGTGGCGGCGTTGTAGGGGGATTTGATTAGGGGTTAATTAATTTAATATAGGTGGGGGCGGTGTAGGGGGATTTGATTAGGGGTTAATACATTTATTATAGGTAGCGGCGGTGTATGGGGATTTAGATTAGAGGCAAAAGAGCTGATTACTTTGTGACAATGCCCCGCAAAAAGCCCTTTTAAGGGCTGTTTAAAGAGCTGGTTACTTTAGGGCAATGGCCAGCAAAAAGCCCTTTTAAGGGCTGGTAATAGAGCTGTTTACTTTGGGGTAATGCAACGCAAAAAGCCCTTTTAAGGGCTGGCAATAGAGCTGTTTACTTTGGGGCAATGCCACGCAAAAAGCCCTTTTCAGGGCTATTTGTAGGGTTAGACTTAGGTTTGGTGGTAGGGATATTTTAGTATTTTAGGGGTTAATGTATTTAATATAGCTGGCGGCGGTGTAGGGGGATTAAATTAGGGCTTAATAATTTTAATATAGCTGGCGGTGAGGTAGGGGTATTAGATTAGGGGTTAATCATTTTAATATAGCTTGCGGTGGGGTAGGAGCTCACATTAGGGGGTAGGTAATGTAGGTGGCGGCGGTGTAAGGAGCTCACATTAGGGGGTAGATAATGTAGGTGGCGGCGGTGTAAGGGGCTCATATTAGGTGGTAGATAATGTATGTGGCGGCGGAGTAAGGAGCTCACATTAGGGGGTAGGTAATGTAGGTGGCGGCGGGGACCGGGAGCGGCGGTTTAGGGGTTAAAGCATTTATTATTAGGAGTGAGAGGGGGGATTGTGGATAGAGGGGTATACGTGTCGGGCTATGTTTGGGAGGCGTGTTAGACAGTACAGGAGATTTAATACTTTAGACAGTTTTTGTAGGCGCCGGCAGTTTCTAAAGTGCCGTAAGTCACTGGCGACTCCAGAAATTTGTACTTACGCAGATTTCTGGACATCGCTAGTTTTTCAGACTTACGGCACTTTAGCATCTGACGGCACCGTATATGGAATAGCTCAAGTTGCGAGCTGAAACTACGGGCGGCGCAAGTTTCCAACGCTTGCGCCAAAACCTGCGCCGTATATAGGATCGTGCCCCAGAAACAAAACTGTAGACCTGCACCAGGCTGGGAAGTCTGAATCTGCAATAGGCAAGCAGCTTGGTGTGAAGAAATCAACTGTGGGAGCAATAATTAGAAGATGGAAGACATACAAGACCACTGATAATCTCCCTCAATCTGTGGCTCCACGCAAGATCTCACCCCGTGAGGTCAAAATGATCACAAGAACGGTGAGCAAAAATCCCAGAACCACACAGGGGGACCTAGTAAATGGCCTGCAGATTGCTGGGACCAACGTAACAAAGGCTACCATCAGTAACACACTATGCCGCCAGGAACTCAGATCCTGCAGTGCCAGACGTGTGCCCCTGCTTAAGCCAGTACATGTCCGGGCCCGTCTGAAGTATGCTAGAGAGCATTTGGATGATCCAGAAGCGGATTGGGAGGATGTCATATGGTCAGATGAAACCAAAGTAGAACTGTTTGGTAGAAACACAACTCGTTGTGTTTGGAGGAGAGAGAATGCTGAGTTGCAACCTAAGAACACCATACCTACTGTGAAGTATGGGGGTGGCAACATCATGCTTTGGGGCTGTTTCTCTGCTAAGGGAACAGGACAACTGATCTGTGTACATGAAAGAATGAATGGGGCTATGTATCGTTAGATTTTGAGTGCAAACCTCCTTCCATCAGCAAGGGCATTGAAAATGAAACGTGGCTGGGTCTTTCAGCATGACAATGATCCCAAACACACCACACGGGCAATGAAAGGGTGGCTTCGTAAGAAGCATTTCAAGGTCCTGGAGTCTCCAGATCTCAACCCCATAGAAAACCTTTGGAGGGAGTTGAAAGTCTGTGTTGCCCTGCGACAGCCCCAAAACATCACTGCTCTAGAGGAGATCTGCATGCAGTAATGGGTCAACATACCAGCAACAGTGTGTGACAACATTGTGAAGACTTACAGAAAACATTTGACCTTTGTCATTGCCAACAAAGGATATATAACAAAGTATTGAGATGAACTTTTGATATTGACCAAATACTTATTTTCCACCATAATTTGCAAATAAATTATTTCCAAATCTGACAATGTAATTGTCTGGATTTGTTTCCACATTTTGTCTCTCATAGTTGAGGTATACCTATGATGAAAATTACAGGCCTCTCTCATCTTCTTAAGTGGGAGAACTTGCACAATTGGTGGCTGACTAAATACCTTTTTGCTCCACTGTATATGTATGTATGTCAATGTAAAATCCCTGTGTCTGCTTTTTTTGAGCCCTTATAACTTTTGTGGGCACTTTTTTTAAAATATTTTTTATAAGACAGTGTTAATATGAGTGTAACTGTACTTTGTAATGTATTTTTGAAGTTTTTAGTGAAACTTTATTGTTGCACAAAGCTGTTTACTACGGCTCTTCAAGCGCAAAATGGATTGTTGCATAAAAGCCAAATGCACGTATGCAATTGCGATGGAAATTGATTGTGAAAAGATCACATCTCGCGTGGATTACTCATAATGCACTACTAGTAATCTTGCCAAGATTGAATTATCCATAATATATATTTAAACATACATGGTTTCCCTTTAATTGCTGGAGAGAGCGATATTGAGAGTTTGATGTACCTTTAACTTAACCCCTTCACTCAATCCAATGTATATATATATATATAAATTGTGCAGTACTTTGCTTATCGTACCTTAAAACGTGAATATACCCTGGACTTCAGGAAACTTCAGCAGGCAATCGGTGCTCTTGTTCCAAATGAGGGCAGATGCCAGATTGTTACAGATGGTGACACTGTGTGTGTCACCATCTGTAACGATCAACTACTGGTACCGAAGGGAGATGTGGGCAGAAATCTGGGAGGTGGGTGTTTGGGCCAGCGGAAGAGGGGGGAGGAAAGAGGGAATGGTAGGGCTATACACTGCGGCAAAAATAAAAAAAAGGGAGATGGAGGGATGGGGCCACTACACTACAAAAAAGGGGGTTGGGGATTCCTAACTAAGGTTTGCGGGAGGTGGGGGGACCACTACACTACAGAAAATAAAAGAATAATTAAAAAAAAAAAAAATTGTATAATAAGGGTTTTATAGGTACTGTCAGACAGCTGCCAGTACCTAAGATAGCGGACAATAGTTAGAGGGTAGGTTAGAGAGCTGTTTGGGAGGGATCAGGGAAGTTAGAGGGCAAGGGGGATCCTTAAATGCAGAAAACAAATATCATTAAAAAAATGCCTTAAATTTTCATATTGGCAGACTGTCTGCCATTACCTAAGAAGGGGGTGACTAGTGGGGGTGAGGGAGGGAAGAGAGCTGTTTGGGAGGGATCTGGTGAGGATCAGGGGGTGTAAAGTGTCAGGAGCGAGCACTGGGGCCTATTTATTAATGTGCGAGCGGACATGATCCGATATTGCAGATCATGTCCACCACACATTGATAAATGTTGACAACATACACTGTCACATTTATCATTGCACCAGCAGTTCTTTTTCGGCGATGTCTGTCCGCTGTCTCAGAGAAGGCGGACAGGTTATGGAGCAGCGGTCTTTTTCTGAAGGCTCGCCAGAAACACAGGGCTTCAAGCTCCATACGGAGCTTGATAAATATGCCCCTTAGTCTCTACACTAAAGCTAAAATTAACCTTACAAGCTACCTAATTAAACCCTTCACTGTCGGAAATAATAGAAGTGTGGTGCACAGCTGCAATTTGTGGCCTTCTAATAACCAAAAAGCAATGGCAAAGCCATGTATGTCTGCTATTTATGAACAGAGGGGGATTCCAGAGAAGCTGTTACAATCATTTGTACCATGAATGCACAAGCAGTATGTAAATCATTTCAATGAGAAACCAAAAGTTTGTGAAAATGTTAAGATATTTTTTTTATTTGATTGCATTTGACAGGGAAATGGTGGCATGAAATATACCATGGGCCTAGATCAATACATTGGGTTGTCTACTTAAATAAATATATAAATATATATATATATATATATATATATATATATATATATATATATATATATATATATATATATATATATATATATATATATATATATATATATATATATATATACACTGTATTTATATATAGTTTTCACAGGTGAAAAAAAAAAAAAAAAAAAAAAAAGGCTCTTTTTCTGTTTAAATGGAGTGATAGCAAAAATGTTAAAAAATCCTCTGGTATTTTGGGCAAGTTCTTCTCTGAAAGTCCCGGTAGTAATGGGTTTAAAGCTACTTGACATTGTATGTTACTTGACATTGTATGTTACTTGACATTATATGTTACTTGACATTGAAAGTATCAGTGCATGCCAGTTTGTACAAAACTGATCACTGGGAAGTTTATTACTTACTGTTTGTTAAGGACAAATTTATTGGTGAACAGATGCAAATCATCATAAGCAGTAAAAAGTAGTATCAATTAAAAAAAGTACCATATGTATTTTAGAAACAAATTACAAAATACTATATAATGCCTTCTGCAAATTCAAAAAATGCTTTAATGTGTCTTTAACTATAAACACTTGTACAATGCAACCAATCATAGCACAACTATAATTGTAAGTTAACTTCCTAACCCTAAATATAGCTCAAATGAAACTCATTCTCTTAAAGGGACACTGAACCCAATTTTTTTTCTTTCATGATTCAGATAGAGCATGCAATTTTAAGCAACTTTCTAATTTACTCCTATTATCATTTTTTCTTAGTTCTCTTGCTATCTTTATTTGAAAAAGAAGGCATCTAAGCTTTTTTTGGGGGTCAGGACTCTGGACAGCACTTTTTTATTGGTGGGTGAATTTATCCACCAATCAGCAAGAACAACCCAGGTTGTTCACCAAAAATGGGCTGGCATCTAAACTTACATTGTTGCATTTCAAATAAAGATACCAAGAGAATGAAGACAATTTGATAATAGGAGTAAATTAGAAATTTGCTTAAAATGCCATGCTCTATCTGAAACATGAAAGAAAAAAAATTGCCTTCAGTGTCCCTTTAAATATACATGAATACCCTTTCTTTATTTTGTATTGAAATTAGCTTTTTTTACTCTAAAGCAACAGGTTTTTGGAGTGACAGTTTGTAACGCAAATGTGCCATCCCAAATATTCTGATTTGTAAACGGATAAATTCTTTTCCACAAGATATTTGGCAGGCTACACATATTGTACTGCTTAGAAACTTTAACTGCTATAAAACCAAAACACTTGGCCTCTGGCTCCAATCTCTTATGGAAATTAGTGCCAATGGAAGTGTCAGTTTCAATTTCATAATGTTATTGGACGTAGGCAAGGCTGGAGCAGGTCCCATATTCCTGACAGTCTATAACAGTGGTGGGGATTATGGGTAAGCAGATAGACAGTTCTGACAAGAGACATAATGACTCAGGATCAATTAAACTGACAAGGCTATCTCCAAGCTACATCATTTATTGCTGACATAGTCACATTCTCTATGGAGATGAGAGTTTCACAAGGATATATTTATATCATTTCTAATGGTAATCGAAAACCACTGGATTTCTAGCAAAGATAACTCCTTTCTCTACTAAAGTATCATATTTAGAAATAATAAAACCCTAATGTGTCACCAGATCATATTTGTTAAAAAACATGATAAAATCATATATCCATTTCATTCATGCAACCCTCACTGGATTTGCATCAGTCTGTGGAAATATATATTTTCCAGTACTATCAGAAAACAATTGCTCATTTAAATATTCAGCGCATACATTGTTTGCTCCCTGAAGATTTTTCTTATGCCTTAAGCAAGCTCCTTTGGTGAATAAATCACCACACATCATTAAACAATATACATTTCCGGCTGAGGGCTGTTGACTCATTGAACTCACTCTTCCAGACAAGGTCATTGTTGTTTTGTCCAAGAGGGAGAGATTTTTTTTTTTTTTACAATAGATTTATAAATATTAATAATTCTGAATCATATGACTCCAGACTGGCATTCAGATAACAGAATATAAAGGGCTGGAATATCCTAAAACAATCCCTAGGTACAATTTAAAGAGGCATAACATCAAATTTAAACTTCCATGGTTTAGATAGAGTATGCAATTTTAAAATATAATTTTATTTTATTTTCACATTGTCATCCTTTGCTAAAAAGCATACCTAGGTAAGATTCAAGGCACTACAGAAGTTAGCTAGTGACTGGTTGCTGTGCACATATACCTGTTGTTATTTGCTCACCAGATGTGTTCAGCAAGATGATTATGGTGCATCACTGCTTTGGTAATCAAGGCAACAAATTGAGATCAGAGGATTTGTGTGATGTGGGTAGTCAGAGTATTAGTGTTATGTGACCAGAAAACAGACACAATTAAGAATTTTAACCCCTTACATAAATGTTACTAAAGTAACTCTTAAGATATACTGCTAAATGTCCAACCTATAATTAGAAGTATCTAAAACAATACAAAAAATCAGGATTATAATGGAATTTTAATTTAACTTTATCAGTATTATTGTTCAGGCTCAATCGTATTAAAGGGGTATTAAACACATTTTTTTGTGCATTAGAAATTATTCAGTGGATTGTAAAAAAAGCTGCGTAACAAATACATATCCTAAAAACATTAAAATTAATTTTTTTTAAGAGAAATGCTGCATTGATTTGCAGGCCTAGGACACAGCCTTTGTTAAGCCTGTTGTGTGTTTTTTAGTCTATGTCCTTTTCTGGGCCATACGTATATAAATGAGCTTCTGCACATATTAATCAGATCTCTGGTTAATTTCAAAAATCTCCCCCACTTGGCCCCAAAACATAGTGGTGTGTAATTTATTAAAACAAATTGTATTGTTTTTATTTTTTAATAAAATAACTGCAAGAAGCAGTTACGAGAGCTGAAAGTTGGCAGGTGTGGGGTGTTAGAAAAAAAATGGCACTGTCTATGGGGACTGTGTGTATATTTATATTTGCTGCCCATCACCGCGCAACTTACGTCCTTTGCTGTGCTAGTTCTCATGCCTTGTCTGACGGCATGAGAACAAGGCTCTCATTTGAGTCTATGGAAGCACGCTCTCTGTCGCATTTACATTGCACCTCACTTGTAATACCAGCTTACATTTACATGCACTTATATTGCTAAATCAAGTACAAATATCGCTTTCTCTGAAGCAATATTTTGTGCTCATCTTTTAATCTGGCCCCATATTGGTAATTATAGTATGAGTTTATTGTCCCTTTAATTCTTGTCAATGGCTATTTCAATCTTTATACACAGTTTTTCTTTATTTGACCTTCTGACATAATTCATCCTTGCACTAAATTATAGATGCTACTTCTTTTTATTGTAAGTCATTTAATGGTCATTTAGAATATTTCTTAGGAAAAAAAAAGAACTTTAATTTTATAGTATTCATTAGTACTAACAGCATCAGGCATTTGAGTTGGATTCCACTTTGAGTACAGAAATTACTAAAGGCATTGAAAATTAAGCTAAATGCCATTTTGATGCAGACAGTAATTAGAAAGATGATGGTAGAGGCTACTAAAATACCAATCACTTTCTGATCTTAAGCTTCTGCTATATTAAAATGTTTCTCTGAATAGTGATCTCTATGGTAAATCTGTTTTCAAATATAATTTAACAAGTGCATCTGATGCCAAATAAGTTTTCATGACATATTACAAATAATACACCATTTCTTAACAATGCTTATACTATCTATCTATCTATCTATCTATCTATCTATCTATCTATCTATCTATCTATCTATCTATCTATCTATCTATCTATCTATCATCTATCTATCTATCATCTATCTATCATCTATCTATTATCTATCATCTATCTATCTATTTATCTGTCTATATGACAAGCCATAACAATGCATATAGTTTGAAACAAAAAAAGAAATCATTATATGAGATAAAGTTGCTAAGTGCATTTCATGTATGTTTGACATTAACAAAAACACAAGTACCTTTGATTAACAGCTATTATCTGCACATGTAGAGGTGCCAAAAAATACTTGACTAATGCTTAATGGCATAGACTACCAGCATGACTTGCTTCACTGTATAAGCACTGTGTAGTGGAAAAGAAAAAAAAAAAAAGATAAAACATTTTCTTTAAATATGATATATTTAGGCTATGTTTATTGTTATATAGAATGTGTTTATGCTTTAAAATATGTGCACTGTTATGAGTTCTACCATATGTATACACCATGTTCTGATTAAAGCCAATGTAATAGGTCTATTAGGCATAATCAGAAAAATTTGACTTTATTTTAATCAACATTTTTAATCACGTCTTGCAAAAATTCTGCCTCACAGCATTTTTCTGGAGAAAGGAAGTGAACAGTAAGCTTTTATTTGATCACCAAACCTTTGTGGTCTTTCCAGCTGTTTTGTGGCAGATTTGACTCCCAAATCAAAACAGGAGTTTACTGCCTTGTATTCGCATAGGAGCTCGCTCTCATGCTGTGATTTTCAAAATGTCTTATTGTAAGTAAGCAAACTGGATCCAAAGACCATATGGTACAACACAAGTATAGAATTAATCAATGACATGAAATGTCAATTTTCAAATTAGAGTCTAACCTCTAACAAAATCAAGCTTCCAATTAACAAAAAGCCACAAATGCACATAATAATGCACTTTATGAATAGATCAATATTAATTTTGTTCCTAATTGCATCTTAGATGTAAATGTCCTATGATTGTAATATGGTTTACATAATCATATTTTTCAATTAATGAATAAAGTTAGACAAAATGTAACTGTCCAACTATTATGCAAGATTGTTTTATATTATGCTACTTCAAATCTACCATACAACAACATGGGATTACCCTAAGGTATAAAAATGTCCTTTTCCATTATATTTGTTTTAGAAGAGTAGTATATTCATAAATGTTTCATTATATATAGGCTGACCATATTGCCACTTTAAAAAGGGACACATATGAAAAATACATATGTCAGGGTTCTTATAACAGAACATTATTCAAAGCATTTCTTTAAACAGCCCTGACATATGTATTTTTCATATGTGTCCCTTTTTAAAGCGGCAATATGGTCAGCTTAATTATATAGTATGACTAGACAAATTATTTCAATATGATTTATAGCCTGTCCAAAGATCAAAAGTGAGCATGGCTTTCCTCTGGGTTTTGGGAAGATTTTCAATAACCTTACTAATATTTTGTTGGCAACTACAGAACCTAAGAAGTTACAGAGATTATGAATACCAAGTTTAAGGCCTAACACGCATGTTAAACTGTATTAAAATGAATTTAATATAGAGACATGAGCCTAGATTCCGATAATACATCTAAAAGCAAAAAGTATTTTTTTTTTCTACTTTTCAAACCAGTTGATAAATTAAATACATATTCCAATCCATCCACTGCAAAATTCTTTAATGCTTTTATCTCATTTCACAGTTGTATTTTGTTAAACTTATAACATTTACTTAGATAAATAAAAATGAATGTATCCCGATTTGGCACTCTTTTCCCACAAGGTACTGTACATAGAAGGAAATCATAATAAACCGATAAAAAAGTGGTGCATACTACTATGATATTTATTAATGTGTTGTTTATCAAAATTAGTATTACAACATTTTAAAACAAAGAAGTGCAAAAATAAATTGTTAAGAAATATATTTTTTCAGCTTTTCTGATGTCTTTGGAGAAGTCTAGAAATGGAGAAAACTTGATCAAGAGGTTGTATGTGCTCATACAAAAAAATGAAAATGTATAGATCCTCAAAATTCGTTAATGCTTTTAGATAGATAGATTGAGTGAAAGTGATGTGTTGGAACCAATTGTTAAAGTGACACTAAACCCAATTTTTTTATTTCATGATTCAGATAGAGCAGCAATTTTAAGCAACTTTCTAATTTACTCCTATTATCAAATGTTCTTCGTTCTCTTTCTATCTTTATTTAAAAAGCAGGAATGTTACTTCTAGTAATACAGTTAGCTCTCATGCCGTATTGGGGTAGCTAAACTATAATCCAGCATGGAGGCGAGTATCACCAACGCACTACGCAACTTAATTGACTATATTATTATGTGTTTGTATGTCAGATGCTAGATCCTACTAACACTTTCCAAAAGCCTCAACAACCACAGCTGGCAATGGATATCTCCAAAGCTTCTATATACCTATATATACTATAGAAATCAACTGTGCTACAATTTTTCAATTGGGTTATAAATAACCTGGAATTGCTTGGTCACATCTCGGCATACAAGTTAGATGAGAACACATTGACACGTAGCAGTTGGAGATATGTGGCTTTAGTAATTATCAGCTACATAGCAGTTGACAAAAAGTCCAAAGTGCTTAGGTTTCCTGTGTGCAGTTAGAGTGCAATACTTAGTCTGACCACGTGCTAAAAACAGGTGCCATTATTTGTCCATATTTTAAGATGTCTAACCAGCAGCAACTAGGTCGCTTGCAGTGACAAACGGAAGAGTACTGTGTAAGAGCAGGTGTAGGATAGATCACCAGTCTTTAATCTACTTATGGAGAGCAGTGCTAGCATATGTATGTTCATATATCCTATTCTTTTGTTTTCTATTACCTGTTGATATACAATTGAGATCTTCTTTTTTTGTATTTCCTATTATTATACTAAAACTTTCAAGGCATAGTCCCAACCCCTACAACCCACCACTTAACATAAGTAGGCACTGTGCTACAGAGATTCTATATTACTTATGCCTAGTAAGAAGGAGGTTTAGCCTTCCCTGTGCATTGTTGAGAGACATAATTCCTCTCTCTTCCTCAGCTGGTGAGGGAGTTTGGGAATCGAGTGCAGCAGTGTAAATTAGTGGCAACTGACTCTAAATAATCTTAATATTCATCAATAGGGTGGGATGTGTAGAGATAGAATCCCTGCTCTATATGCTATATGTGCACATAAGTATTTTTCTGTATACTTTAGTATGGGACACACCTATAATAACATGTGAGGTACAGTCCTAGTATATGTGAGTTCTCTAACGTAGCTAACCGTTGCTCTGTTAATTTATGGAAAACAAGGATAAGGGGCACTGATGTTTATGCTATGTCTGCATCAGATACTGATATCACCATTAATCTAACAGTACCTAATGCAAGTTATATTCTTAAGTGATTATTACATGAGTATCGCCTGTAGTTGGGTGATGGCTTTTACTGAGAGGAGTAGCTAAGCCACGCCCATAGATGTTCTAATGTGTATGATTATCTTTATTATTTTACCTTATTGTTAACCTCAGCTGAAACCATTTGTCAAGGTGAGAATATGTTTTTTGTTGGTGTATATGCTAGTTCTTCGCCTTGTTTAATTCTTACATTTCTTTTTTACTATATCAGTTAATACAGTGCTCTACTTATACTAAACCCTAAGCAGCACTTAGCCACCATATTCTATCAGCTATTATGTTTGTACCAGGTCACATGAAGCCTAAAAGTTACCCTGTTATAGCTCCCTTTCTAAATTTTAAGATCCATGCTGTTTTAAAGTATTTGTCAACTATATCACGCCATTCATGTCTCCCCCCTCCCCCCAATACAGAAATTAAGCGGTGTTTACCCACTGAGAATCTAGTTAGCACCCAACATAAGTTTGTATTTAACAGTACTACTATGATCTTGCTTTATTTTGCCATGTATCTTGATATTGTCATTAAGCCTCTGTTGGGTTTTTAATGTGACTATCCTACCTCATCCCTTTCCTAAATCACTTGGTCCATAAGTGGCTATCTAAATAGTCACTCAATTACGCAATTAATATGGAAAAAATAGAGGTTCCAATAGCCCATGTTTTTTTCTTCTCTCTTTTTGTCAGCCATATTCTCCTTACCTCAAGATTTTTATTTAAATGTAAGGCTATTATTGTTGTTACATGGCATTCGCTGTATGTTTTGTTGTTATTTTCTGTACTTGTACAACCTCAATAAAAGAATATTATAAAAAAAAAAGAAGCAGTAATGTGATGCATAGCAGCCAGCACATTTATGGTTGAGAACCTGGGTTATGCTTGCTTATTAGTGGGTAAATGTAAGCCTCCAATAAGCAAGCGCTATCCATGGTGCTGAACCTAAAATGGACTGGCTGCTAAGATTTGCATTCCTGCTTTTAAAATAAAGATAGCAAGAGCACAAAGAAAAATTGATAATAGGAGTAAATTAGAAAGTTGCTTAAAATGTCATGCTCTATCTGAATCATGAAAGAACAAAATTGGGTTCAGTGTCCCTTTAAGTATGTGTCTTTAGATAGTCATCCAAGAATTTCAGAAAATGGGGCTTAACATACTAAATGTAATGGCACAGAATACGAATATGGCTTATCAGACCATGAAAGCATATCCAAAATGACAATCGGCAAGACTGAAATCTGTGTCGGAGTAAACATAACTTTAACATAAACAAGAAATTCCACATTTTTTTTCATTACCAGTACTACAAATGTCACAATTATCACCTTTGTCACAAACTATCACAACCTACTTTTCAACACCCTTTCCACGTCAGTTTTGACTTTTCAAATTCAAAACCTCAAGGCACTTGACAAGTGTTTGAAAAGACCTGTGAAATAGCCACAGGAGACATTGTAGAGTTTTATTAGCATACATGGTATGGATCCCTTAAAGCTCAATTCATCCCTATTATAAAACTTTATACAGTGGACAGAGCAAACATATGCATATGTATATTTGTTGAGTATGGATAGTCTATACCATATTTGATAATTATTAGTCACACTAGTGACTTTCATATGATCCTATTGTAATCTGTTTCTATCTGCACCACTGCTAAATCATTTGATTGCATCTTTTATGTTGTCATGATGGGGCAAACTGTTTGCCATTTCTATATATATATCTCTGTATGGTTGCTTTTAAACTTTGTAAACAAGTATTATTTTTTACTATATTTATAACTATTATTTGTTAAAGCAAAGTTTAAATTTTTGTGTGATCTGAAAACAAGATGGGGACTACAAGTTTCTATTGAAATGACTTATACAGGTTTATGATTTACAGTTTAAACAATGTTAAAATATAGTAAAAGAAAATATTATAAGTCCTTTGCATAGAAACCTGTGGACGCCATCTTGTTTTAGACCAAGCCAAAATGGAAATGGTGCTTTAACAAACAAAAGATTTACATATTATAAAAAGCAATACTTGTCAAAGTTTAAAAGCAACCCTTTAGCAATAGAAAAAGGGGGAACAGTTTGTCTATCTTGCCAAAATAAAAGATTCAATCTAATGGTTTAGCAGTGGTGTGGATGGAAACAGAAAACAGTAGGTTCATTTTTTATTAGTGCAATACAAATTAAAAACATGACATTTATAGATCTATTGTGGAGCTTTTTTTTAAAAAAAAATGGTTCTCAATGGCAGATTTTTAACAAGCAAAAATATAGTGCATTATGATTGCTTGAAAAACTCAACAACCAATTCAGTCTAATAGCCAAAAGCCTTTTTGGGAACAAATTGCCAATACACTGTGATTGACTCTTATGAATTTATCCAAATCTTCATTTATACATCATAGGAATACCAGATATACAGAATATGTATTTCTACATAATCTACACTACTTACACGGGCCATAATTTTAAAAAAATGACAATCAGACTGGTGAACACAGACTGGGTGTTTAGCAGCCCTGCATATAGTAAACACATAGTTCTAACCAAAATAATACCTGCCTATCAATTCATAGCTCACTCAATTGCTTAATAAAGCAGCAAGTGTTTTAAAACCATAATTAATGTTTGTGACATTCTATAAAATGTATTTATCGCGGATTCATAAAAGTTACAAAATTGACTAGAAGATGTTTACAAAATGCAACAGCATCATATTGCCAAAGGGCCAAACAGAATAAGGTAGCAATGAAATGATTTCTTTTTAAGCTTAGTGACCCATACTCCTCAGAATTTGGCTTGGAGAAATTTCCCATAATTTATTAAATAAAATGCTGCTGGCAGTTTGCATGTCATTATGCATAATAATGCAGCAGAAATACAGATCAACAAAGGATAATTCATGCTTTACAGTGAGTAAAAAATGGCACTTTCATGAAACACTTTGGGTGGCATAAGCTATTTTTGGACTGCTAAGACTAGAAATTTCAAAGTAACAGTTGTATATACATTTGTTCTGTATACAACATAAGTCTCAAATAATTCACCAAAGCAAATACAAGGTGAGCGGACTTTAACAAGTCTGTCACATCACAGTATTTTAGCCAAACCTAAAAAGACAAAAACTTAAAATCTCCCGTCTACTGCCGGGAGCTGCTTATTTAATTTACACCAATGTAGACTTCAAAATTAAGGTTGATACTGAAAAAGCAAGGCCTTGTGGTTGTATGTTCACTGACATATTGGGTGGCTGCTGTTTTCTATAGATTTTTTTTTTCTTATGTCGTTTCTGCCTTAGGTTATTTCCTGCAATGCAGATATTTTGATTATGAGTTTCTGAGACACAAAGACATAGGAAGATAAAATAGGAAAAAACATAATTGGCCACTTGAATTGCAAAAATTACCCTGCTTTGGAGATCAAGTTTGAGTAAAGACTGTCTAAGTACTAAAGAGAATGTTTTGAGGCACTGACATTTTATATTTGCAAGGTAAATAAAAATCTTAGAAGGTAACTTACAATGAATACAGATGACAAGGAAGCATCTGTATTATTTGTAGTAATGCTGTTATGCAAGCATTACTTATTAAATTAACTAATTTCAGACATTACACCAGACAAGGAATTGTTTGGATTAGTGGGTGTAAACATGGCTGAATAAATTACCCTATGCAAAATGACATTACTGCCTACTCTAATTCTTTCTTGGCTCAGTCCCAAACAGTCATAATAACAGCCTCAAAACCAATACATCTCGGACTGGGCTTAACTGGAGGCCCATATAATTGTTACAATAAATACAAGTGTGTGTAGCTTTCTGTGTGTGTTTGCTTGTTTACTTGTTCTATCTCTAATAAACTGTCTCTTTGTCTCACATGGCCACATTAACTAAAAAAAAGGCTCATCAACTCAAGAAAATGCTTACTTCACCTTGATTAGCTGTCAAAATTACCTGCTTGATTTTAGGTTTTTCTAGTCATCATTATTTTTAGGAGGATGTTTACTTAACTTGACACAATTGTTATGGTCAATTTTTAATTCCCACAAAAAATATCAACAGCTGAAAATGCTCAGCTTGGGCGAAAGTACTGTTCTACTCAAATATAATTAAGTACATTTCTTGGTGTAAGAGTTATGTATAAGTGAACTTTGTGTTCTTTAATTACTCATACAAGTAAACTAAGTTAGCTTTTTTTTTATTAAGATATATATATATATATATATATATATAATATATATATATATATATATATATATATATATATATATATATATATATATATATATATATATATATATATAAAAGAGTTCCAAGTAGATTTGCACTCACACCTAAAATGTCATCTGTCAGGAAGAATAGATTAATCCATCAAAATGAAATAAGATATATCTCCACTCACTGGAATTGTGATAAATATTTTACGTAGTGACTTTCGGAGCCGATAGCTCCTTCTTTAGACCAAAATAAGGGGCTATCGGCTCCAAAACATCACTGCATAAAATTGCTATCACATGTCCAGTGAGTGCGGATATCTAATTTATATATATATATATATATATATATATATATATATATATATACATATATATATATTATTATGATTATACTTTATTTATGAAGCGCCAACATATTCCGCAGCGCTGTCCATGGATACAATTCATTAAAATATAAAAATGATACATAACTTGTAAGAGACAGGACAAAATTTACTAACACATACATGAGGAATTGAGGACTATTTCCATTAGATCTTACAATCTAGAAGGGTAGGAGGTTGAGAACCAGGAGGTGAGTACTGCAAGATTGAGAAAGATGTTAATGCAGAATTAGATTAGGGAAATATTAGGTAAGTGAAATTCATTTATTATTGAGTTGGATGGTAGGTTTCCCTGAACAGAAAAGTCTTCAGGGACCATTTAAAGGAAGAAAGATTAGGGCAAAGCCTGACAGCACGAGGGAGAGTGTCCCAGAGGGTAGGTGCTGCACGACAGAAGTCCTGCAGTCTAGCATGAGAAGAGGTGATAGTTGCGGATGCAAGGAGCAGGTCATTGTTGGATTTTAGTGGGCGGACTGGAGTATACTTGTTTATTAGAGAGGATAGGTAGAGGGGAGCGGCATTAGTGAGAGCACTAACACCTCAAAGCAAATAATCCACTCCCTTGTTATTTCCCAACTTGACTACTGCAATAACCTACTTACTGACCTTCCTCTTTCCCGCCTCTTCCCCCTTCAATCCATCCTAAATGCCTCTGCCAGGCTGATCCACCTTACCCGTCGCTCTGTATCTGCTGCACCTCTATGTGAGTCTCTTCATTGGCTCCCCTTTCACAGCAGAATTAAAATGCAGGGGTCAGCGATAGCGGGGCCGGCAGAATAGGGGTTAATAAGTGTAAGGTTAGGGGTGTTTAGACTCGGGGTACATGTTAGGGTGTTAGGTGCAGACCTAGAAACTGTTTCCCTATAGGAAACAATGGGGCTGTGTTAGGAGCTGAACGCTGCTTTTTTGCAGGTGTTAGGGTTTTTTTCAGCTCAAACTGCCCCATTGTTTTTTAAGCTGGCCGCGTCCGTAAGCAACGCTGGTATTGAGAGTTGAAATGGTGGTAAATATGCCTGTACGCTCCCTTTTTGGAGCCTAACGCAGCCGTTCAGAGAACTCTAAATACCAGCGTTGTTTAAAAGGTGTGGGGGAAAAAAAACACGCGTAGCTAACGCACCCCTTCTAACGCAAAACTCTAAATCTAGGTGTAAGTATTAATTTGACACAGTGCCCGAAAATGTTTAAATAATCAGAATTTTAAAATGCCAAAATTAATATAGTTGCATGTATACTCACACATATGTGTGTGTATGTGTTTTTATATACACACACACACACACACACACACATGCACACACTTGCACACACTTGCACACACACATACACAGAATGACTTGTACCACATAAATTAGCATGTGTTTTACTGAAATTAATTCATATGAAAATATGCTAGCCAGTTGCTATGGAAAGATAATAGTTGCTAGCAGTAAAGTACCTAACACGTTCTTGTTTGTTTACTATGTAGACCTTGACTGCTTTCCCTATTTTACTGTTACAAAAAGTAAATTGTGTAGGTGAGAGGCAATAAAATCCTTATTTCTCATTAAATATGAATGTCAGTACAAAATCATAATCAACATAATAGTGTTATATTCAGCATTATTTCATAAAAAAATCATAAGTTCACTATGTATTATGCTTTTTAAACCTTTGTGCAATAGCAGTCTGGATTATGGTCACATTGTTAAGAGTGATGATCTTCAAATCTTGGTTAAAAAATATGTATTTTAAAGACATTATCGACAGAATCTAGTTCTGTTTTTTTATATACGTTTACAGCTTTGATTTTTATTTAATAACAGCTTTGTTAATTTTTTGGGAGAAGATGGTTAAAAATGAAAGCAAGATTTCTAACTTCAAATACATACCTACTAGACAAACTGCCTCTAAAAAATGTATAAGATCGAGCCCCTTTGGAACTAAAAGATTTCACCCAAAGGCGGTCTAATGTTAGTATGGCCTTAAGCAATGCACTAACATGAAATCATTTGTTGAGAAAATTTACAGATTTTTATTAGTGTAGAAACTGTATTTTAAAAAGTGGCTGGTTAATGCTACCGCAAGCTTGTGATAGCAATTAACGCTCCGAAAATAAACCAGACTTCTGGTTAATTTAGAAAATGTCCCCAATTGCCCCCAAAATAAATTGTACATAGCCTTAATAAAATTAAAAAACATATCAGCATCTTTATTTTTTTTTAAATATAACTGCACAAAGCAGTTATAAGGTGTTAAAGTGAGAGGATGTGGGGCACTGTATATACATACACAAACATTTATATATATACATATATATTTACAATCTGTTTCCATCGCTGAGCGACTTATCATCTTCGCAGCGCTTTGATTCTGTGCCATGTATAAAGGCTTCAATATGAGGCTACAATTGGAGCCTATGGAAGTGCGCTGGTATTACTCAGTGGAGTGTAAATATCGTTTTCACAAAAGCGATATTTAACGCTCCACTTGTAATATGGCCCTTAAAGAGATACACAATTTACTATGTAAAATGTAACTCTATATCACCTTGTTATGGACTTTGTGGCACCAATGGAATGCTTTTGATCATCTCGTCTGAGTGGAGAACTTTACATCCACAGACCCTATGTTTTTAACCCTTAAAATAGGTTAAATACATAGTTAAAGTTATTTCATGGAGCAGTAGCAAACAGCTGGTCCCGAATAGGAAAGGTAGGTGATGGACCAAGTCTTGTGACTGCCACTGCTGATTGGCTCACTGGTGATGTCTGCTCAAGACCAGCAGTTGACCCCTTATAGGCGTACGTTCCGCCCTAACTGAATAAATTGACACACAAAGAGGTGGGTGTAAAGGCCGCAGCCCGCATTTATTAAATTATCAAATAAATATAACTCTATAACATTGAACAAATTCCAATAACCATAACATATTAACTTGGTCCCATAAGGTGCTTGTCCACAGGGATGAACCTTCCCCCGGCTTACCACCAGGAACATCCCCCCCAGAACTCTCCCACCTCTTAGGGAGGTCCCCATTTTCTTAAGTTACAGCAAATAAAACAAGCACCCCCTCCACAGCACTTCAACGACGGGCAACCCCCACCCAGGCTAAGGCCTTTAACACCCCCTCTATGTAAGGTTAAAATTAAATAAATGAAGACCCACTTCATTCAAGTGCACTCCACCCTTTAGGAAAAAAACACCGTCCTGTCACTCCCTCAAACTCTACATGGTGAATGTCAAGCCCCCCCAACTTTGCTACAAAACTGGTAATTGACCGATTAATCTTTTTTCTAGAGGCCTACAGCTTCATAAAGTCCCATGCGGCCCTCAACACTGAACCTGGTTCAATGTCAGACCAAACTATCACCAGATCCGGGAACAAGTCCCTCAACCTGCCCAAATCCTTCTTGATCCTGTCCAACAAGTCTTTCTGTGACTGAAAGCCCAAATCGTTCCCACCCGCATGGATAACTAAAATAGCTGGAGGCCGAAACAGTCTTGCGTAATCTACCACCTTCCTCAGCATTTGATCCCACCTCAATCCCCTCACCCCAAATCATCTCAGCAACACTGCCTCCTCGTCCAATCTCAACTGCGTTCCTTTCTCCAACACTGCTGCCACCTTACGCGCCCAATAGATGTAGGAATGACCTACAATCCAACAGTGGACAGGACCTGTCAAAACAAACAAACAATCTAAACTCTTATAAGTCCGGCCTCACATACAACTTAAAGCATCCAGACTTCCAACCCCCAATCTTCCTAATCACACTCTCCCCCAACCCCAAGCTGGCGGCTTCCGTAGCAGCCCCTATTCTAAAAGAATGCATACCAAACTTGCTTGCAACATAACCCAATCCCGTCAGTACCCGCCTGAATACCTTTAAGAATTGAAATCGAGAAAAGCACGAACCATCCCTATGGATCAAAAGAGGCTTGAATCCACTCGGCCTAACTCCAAAAAGGCCTCTACAGCAGCCACCGGGCAGCACTGCCCCGTTATTTCCTTAATTTGCACCCAACGTCCTACCCCGTACTGATCAGTCTTAGACTTTGTAAGCCAAATCCATAATACCCTGTCCCTAATTGAAATATCCTTCACCTGCAGACCTCCCACATCTTTTTTATTCGCCCCCACCAGTTCTGATATACGAAAGGCTCCAAAGAATGCCAACACAAATGCGGCCCGGAACAACAAGACCTCAAAGAGTCACACACCTTCTCCAGGAACCCTACCACCTGCCCTAAGGTACTGAACACCACTGGACGCCTCCCATCTCTACACTTTTTACCTTTGCACACTCCTCTCACCGCTAACTGAATCACAAACAGTTTAGTTAAATCCTCCCACCCCAAAAGCTTGAATAAGATACCCAATGCCGCCACATTTCTTTTAACCACTGACCTAGACATACCTTGAACCCCCATTCCCTAATCCATGCCAACAATCCCTGAATCCACCCCTCTCTTGAATTTTCAAACCCATTCACCCTCAACACCTCAAGCCACCTCCCCCAGGTTTTTACATAAGCCACCCAAGTACCTTGAGCTAACGCTCCCCTGGCCACACTGATTAAATCCATTGCTCCAACTGAATCAGCTCTGGTGGGGATTCGATCCCTTCCTCCTCCTCATCCGGTGCCACTTCCCGGAACTTCTCCCACTGGAATCGAGAAAGAGCATCAGCTATTACATTCTGGCAACCTGGCAAATGAACAGCACGGAATACTACATTCGCACGCATGCAATCCAGAACAAACACCCTCAACAACCTCACTACTGGCAACGAATAAGAAGTCAACCTGTTGACTGCAAAGACTACTCCCAAATTATCCATATGGAATACCACCCTCCTGTTCTGCAAACAACTCCGCCAAATTCTCAATGCCAACACCAGTGGGAAAAGTTCCAGAAAAAAACTAATTCTTTGTAAGCCCTGCATCTTTCCACGCCTGAGGCCACTGTCCGGCAGACCAACTTCCTTGACAATATCCCCCAAAACCTACTGACCCAGCCGCGTCAGTAAACAAGTGCAGCTCCTCGTTCCCAACTGCCTTCTCCTGCACCAACGCTCTCCCGTTAAAATACTCCAGGAACAGAAACCACACATTAAGGTCCTCTCTCAGGTCCGCCCCCAAACGGATCCAGTGCTTAGGATCCTTCACCCCAGCCGAGGCCATTGACAGCCTCCTGCAAAACACCCTCCCCACCGGAATGATTCTACAAGCAAGATTAAGCTTGCCAACCAAGGACTGCAGATTATGAAGCTGTAGCTTCTTTTTCTCAATTGCCCTCACAATGGTACCCTGCAGGTCTACCAACTTGTCCTCCGGCAAACGGCATTCCATCCTAATGGAATCAATCTCAATACCCAAAAAGCTCAAAACTGTAACTGGGCCTTCCGTTTTTTCTTTCGCCACCGGAATTCCGAATTCCTTTGCAGGGTCGAAAAGAGGATGCCTAACTTACGGTGCTCCAGTAAATACCCGCTACCCCCAGACTCCACCCATCCCTTCCGGCTGCTCCACTTGCCCTGAAATGGGGTCAAATTCCCCTGCGTCGATGCTCTCCTCCAGGGAGCATTTTCTGTTGCTCTTGAGCAGAGCTTTATCTATGTTTAAAACAACAAACAAACTGAGTTTAAACACAGACTAGAAGGGTCAGTAGTACTAAAATGACATGCTCTATAAAACAGAGCATGTCATTTATGCCCTACAATGTCTCTTTAAATTGCTCTTCCCCTATATGAGGTGCTTTGCTAGCCAGCTAAATGCAGGGAAAACAAACAAACATTTATGTGGTTAAATAATGCTGGGAAACTAGTCCTTCAACAAAAAGGTCAAAAAGAACATTTTGTAAGGTGTTAAAGAAGATATGTTTTAAACCTATAGAGGATATTTATCGCCACGGGCTTGAAGTAATTCTTCTGATTTAATACTAGCAATATGAAGAGAGGGTCACATGTCAGTAATTAAAGAAATACAACTTTTGGGGCTGAAAAATAATACAAAGCCTTTAAAAACAGAAACATAAAGGAATAGCACAAGCATATTACAAAAAGACTAGTTTATTGATGCATAACAAAAAACATGATTAATGGATTCTTGGCAATCCCAAATGTATAATTTAGTCATTCTTTTTATACGGCACCATTTGTTTACTCACTAATTTATTATAATAATAAATGATGGAAAAATTAGATTAGAGAATATTGGTCCAAATCATATTAACTTAGGCATAGTTGCCAAGTATCATATCATTTGGGCAACAGAATAACATATTAAATATAACTGATTAAATATTACAAAATATAATAACTATACAGGTAATATGCTTTAATGGTTTTATAATTTTAAATACTATTTTGTTTGGATGAGAATGTGCTGGGTTTGATTTTTCATCATTTTTAATCATCATGTCTGTTTCACAACAGAAACCAAGGAAGATAATGATTCTCTGTGGGAATACGTAACATGACCAACAACATATTGTGCTAGTCTCTTCAGAAACTGCTGTGCTGTTGACATGGAAATAATATGTGTTCCATACCGTTACCAAGATAGCAGTGAGTCATTATGGGTGGGTGGCCCAATCTGTAGGATAAAACATACTCTATCTTGGGAGAAAGGCAGATCTCCTATAGTGCTCCAGACTGCAACAGTGACCTCCGGCCAAACAAGTCATTATTGAAAAAGATATCAATTCTGCTTCATTTCAATGCTCTTTATCAGCAATTGTAGCTAATTCAATTATAATTTTTAAATGGTTTACTGAATTAAATCTCTATGGGACTATATTAAATAAAATAAATGCTCACCATTAATTATAACATATACATATTTTTTCCAGTTTAAAAGGCAGGGCTAATTTTAAGCTCAAAATAGGTTTCTTGGATGCATTTTGTTTGAATAATGCCTGCTTCATTAATTAAAATATGAAAACTTGATACAGTATATGCAGTTTCCCAACCCCAAGTGGTATAAAACATCCAATAAAATTAATTATAGCTTAGTATTTTGCCCACAGAGATACTGAAACTATGATATTTCTTGTAATGAAATATATTTATAACTTGCATACTCTAAATTCTTGTATTTGTATCCTAATAAACATCCAAGAATGAAAGAAAGCCATTATTTTCCTGGAATTGTTCTTTTTATGAGTAAGTATGACATGGCATCTGATGAATTCTGCCCTAACTGTGGCCTTGTTGCTTTGAAACTGTTAGAAGAAGAAAATAAATTATTCTTAGAGCTGGTTTTGTACACATGAGAATACATTGTTAAGATCTTTTTTTAAAAATCTAACTATTCCTCTTTATTTTTTTCTTTCTTAAGGTCTCTAACAGATAGGGCCATTGATTTTTTTTTTTCTAAAGTCACCCTATAGATATCATGAAACGTATGTTTTTATATGATATATGACTTTTTTCAGCATTTTACATGTTTCACTTAGCAATTCTTCATGTGCACTAACCCGACATTGCGTAAGACCTAAACTGCAAACCCTGATGTGCGTTACATATTACATATACTTTTAATTAGTTTGCTTTTAATTTGTAATCAACGGTTTAACACTATGAGCTACGTTTGTCTTTGTATTTCTTTCATTTGCTGAGATGCCCGTTTGAATATTTGGGAGGAGAGACACTCGGCTACTGAAAGGTTCTGGAATTGATTCTGCTGGGAATCGTAGGATCCATTTCTACTTAGATATCCTGATCCATACTCTGGGAGGAGCTTTGGAGACAGATAAGACTTTGCCTTACAGTTTGAGGGTTCTTGAAGTAAATGTGCATCCAAGTGGGGCTTGAGCAAGATTGCCTGTTTTTTGGGGACTGTGTTCTGTCCAGGGTCTGTCTTTTACATTTGCACTGTGGACACTGTATCATTGTTCTTTTTTGGACTATCTATTTATATGTTTTTTTTTATTACCAATTATGTGATTGGTAACATATATATATATATATATATATATATATATATATATATATATATATATATATATATATATATATATATATATATATATATATATATATATATATATATATATATATATATATATAACATATATATAATTATTTTATTTTTATTTTGTTTCTGTGACATTTGATATTTACATTTGCACATAGATTTTATTAGCTTATTTATGCATATAGCATTTGCATGGTAGCGCCATGCCTACTCTTTCTGTTTGTATCTCTATAGAGGGGTTTGAGCTTCCTCTCTCTCCCTTTACTGGGGACAGGCAACTGTCTATGCACTTTATGCTCCTTAATTCCTACCTAAATAGGTGGGATTCTCTCCTTTTTTAGGCACCCTTCTCAGAAGTGCAAGTGGGGTTTGTCAGTGATTAATTTCTCTGTCATTCTACTTGTTGTTATTATATATATATGAGAATATTAATGCAAAATAAATAGCTATACCTATATATCTGTAGGAATATATATACAGGTGTATGTATATATATATATATATATATATATATATATATATATATATATATATATATATATATAAATATATATACATTACACATTACATTATCCTGTAAGTGAAAACCATTGAAATGTGAAATATTCATAATTCCTGTTGGGGTAGTACACGAGCGATAGGTGTTTGATTTTTTTTCTTCTGTGCTCTCCATTGAGTTAAGGGGAGAATTAGTTAACGCAGTCACGGATTTCACTTGTGTGCAAACTTTTTGCTTTTAACTTGTAATATGTGCGCTACATGATGCACACAAAAAGCTTCTCTCTAGCGAAGTTTATGCTTGAGCAAAAGCACTAAATAGCACGTCACTTGTAATTTAGCAAATATTTCTATAAACCTTTGTTTCAGGTTAAAATCTGATATAGAATATATAAGGGTTTTTACTTTTAGCTAATCCATTTACAAATAAAGGTTTGATGAAGTACTTACATGGTTGTAGTTACAAAGTTCCCTCATGTATCTATGAGTTCTCACTAATATAAGAATTTAAGCTAAATGAGGTTCCATAATAAATACATACTAGTAGATCCTAACAATACTTATAGGGGCCCATTTATCAAAGGGCTTGCAGTGTCGGATCAGGTCCGCAAGACCTCGCTAAATGCGGAGAGCAATACGCTCTCCGCATTTAACATTGCACCAGCAGCTCACAAGAGCTGCTGGTGCAACGCCGCCCCCTGCTGACTCGCGGCCAATCGGCCGCCAGCAGGGAGGTGTCAATCAACCCGATCGTATTCGATCGGGTTGATTTCCGGTGATTTCTGTCCGCCTGCTCAGAGCAGGCGGACAGGGTTATGGAGCAGCGGTCTTTAGACCGCTGCTTCATAACTTGTGTTTCTGGCGAGTCTGAAGACTCGCCAGAAACACGGCCCTTCAAGCTCCATACGGAGCTTGATAAATGGGCCTGATAGACTGTAATATCTCCAGTAAGCAGTGCCATCTAATCCTTATGTTCCAGTCTGCCTATCTATTTTTCTTTTTAGAAGTTATTATGCATCCTAAAATCTCTCGGTTATACTAAGACAGCAGAAAGAGACTTATAGCAGTATGTCCAACTGCTTCATGGCTGTCAATGAGTTAACTATTCTGCTGACAGAAAAACATTTTTTAATTTACTATAGTAATGTTTTCCCTTCAGTTAAAAAGCAAATATAACTATTTAAATGTGCATTTACTTTGAATGCTTCTAGTAAGAGTTAAGGCATTCTACATAAATGCTGTCAATCAAGTGCTACTGCAGAGCTGAGACTGACTTTAAATGACATAGAACCATTCACAATAAACCATGTAAAAATTGCAAACTGTCCAACACTTTTTTCTTTTTCATTTTTGTTTCAAGATAGTCAGTTTATTAAAGTAATTCTAAACAACAGAATTGCTCTTGCTGAGTATCCGCCAGTAGATGTTTAATCACATTGACAGTGAAAAACTTACAAACTTCAGCAAAACATGCAAGCAATACTGCAAACAATGGAAAATATCTTAAAAGATATCAACTGACACAGCTAGAATAGTAAACTACCAAACCCACATGTTGTGCCAGTTAACAGCATACTGTGGAAACTGCAGAAAATCAATGCGCTCACTTGCCTTGGAGAACTAATGCCCCCAGCAGCAAGAACCTCACCCCTGGGAGCCAATGGGTTAAGGAGAGAAAGACGCACGTTCCCCAGCTAATGCAAACATCAAGCAGCAAGCAACATATATATGAATTAAACAGCAGTAGCCAAAGGCCGTGTTGCATTTCAATTATTGCAAAGAACACAAGATGAATCCTAGAGTATGTGACAAGGTCATTAAGTATGAAGCAGCCTGACTGCATAAAAAGATTGAAAGGGGCATTATTTATTTATTTGTTTGTTTGTTTCAAAAGCCTACACAAAATTACATATGTACATGAGATTTGCCTTCAGCATCCTGCAGCTGAGTATAAACAAACAGGTTTTTTGTTTAATGTTAATAGTGTCATGACATTTTTAATAAAAAATTGAATTCAATCCATTTAAACTGAGACCCCATTTATATTGTGTGAATGGCTGGTATTCTTCTCTATCTCATGTATCAGATCATAATGTTGTATGGGAAATGCTCACATAGGTACAGCAACTGCACAAAGCCGCTGTCTACAATGTACATATTGCCCATTTAATGCAGCATATCTCAATATCTAAGGGATTGTTACACAAAGAGCCAGTAGGGGGCACATCTCCAGATCATGTTACAGGGAATAGAAGGATTGGCTGTAACAGCTGATATTTAAAACTGGCTTTCTAATAATATTTATATTATAAATAAAGTAACATTATTAGCTGATTTTGACATTTCCTTCATAAGAATATGCTAGTAAATTACTGCAAAGCAATACCCATGTTGTAGCTTGTGCATACATAAACAGATGTTACTAATCAATTAGACAACATCTGCATTATCACAAAACAAAGTAAATAGCAACAAGGAGGAATATCCATGAGAGTTGCAAATCAAGCTTCTAGTTCCTGTCACTATTTTGGAAGACCAGTCAGAATATCTACACACTTGTCTCTTTCATTTTTGTGGCATTGTGTGTAAAGTCCACACTCTAGTTGTGTGTGCCTAAACTTCAGTGTAGACAGACAAAAAATAAAATATCCCCTTACCAATCCCTAAGCCCACCACTTAATTAAACAATACATGCTCCATCCACAATTAACCTGATTTGTAAATTATAATTGTCTCCATATGATTGTTTCTATGTTATAGATTTGATACATTGTAGAGAGGAACTATTTTCAACTTTTTTCTTGCCTATATAGCATATCTATGATTGGCTAATAGGTAATATGCATAATTTCCAGTAAAGGGAAAAGGACATACAGATCACTATTTAAAAACAGCAGTGCAGGCTGTAAGGTACGTCATCTTTGAGAAAGTGCAAGTGAAATGAGTATAAGCTGTACAGAGCATGCTGAAAGTCAAACTGTGAGTGTTAAAAAAAGTTTTACTATTGTGCAAAATCAATTAATTGAGTTTTAACTTACTTTATGTCTCCTCAATGGAATAACAAAGTGTTGAATGTGAATATAAGAGACTTGTTTGCCCACTAACCATGTACAGAATTGGTGTATGTTAATAACACAGATCACTGTTGAAGGAAAATTTGGTTGATTACCCTGGTGGACTGGGTGGTATATGGTTAAGTACAGGCACAAAACTGTTTTGGATTAACTTCCATTAAGTATGAGGAATGCAATTATCTGTGTTTAACTATTTCAAATTTGTAAAGTATCCCCCACCACAATTAACTTTAACTATAATCCAGAACACCTTCACTATAATGGCTAACCACAACCTGTTTAAAAAGAGTGGGATACTTTCATATTTAGAGGGAAAACAGTTTACACACTGCAATCCTGATCTGATAATCAATTAGAATTAAAAAACAAATAAGGACCCGAGAGTAAGAACAACAGCAAAGAAGTGAGATGAAAAGTTATCAAGGTGAAAATAACTTTTAAAATTCAAAGAGCACATTTGAGACCTTAGCCCATTCTTTTTGTATATATATTTTATGCCATGGAGCCATTTCATTAAGATTCTATTGTATCTTAGTGTATCAGTATATTAGCTAATTTATAAATTGGGTAGGAGTGTCCAACTAAAAAGATATTACTAGAGCAAGGCAAAATTATTGTAAAATGATGACATATAACTATTTTACCCCAACAATATAGATCTGTAAATAAACTTTAGGAGGCAGTGGTTATCATATAGACAAAAACTATGTGTATGTGATTATGTGTACAGCATGAGTATATCTATCTATCTATCTATCTATCTATCTATCTATATCTACCTATCTATCTGTCATCTATCTATTTATCTATCTATTTATCTATCAACCTATCTATCTATGTATCTATCTATTTATCTATTTATCTATCCATCTATTGTCTGTTCCTCCAGACTGCCCCTGCCATAAAACGCCAACTGAATCCTTCTAATTCACCCTAAGTGTAGCTAGATTAATATACCTAAGTCTCCAATCTTCATCAGCTGCCCCACGTGAAACAGAAAATTAAGATTTTTCAAAATAGTGGCACAAGAACCTGTGTATGTAATAGAAAGGCTTACGGGTCAGGTGTGAACTTTTGCATAATTTCAAAGTCTGAAACTATAAGGGAAAGAGATGGGGTGAAGAGGATTGACAAGTTTATCTGCAAAAGAAAAACGATGGGTCCCATTTGGAGAGCTAAGTGATCAAGTAATCATACTCTTTTATGTTAGAGTTGCTAGGGAGATAAAGGAAGTCACTATCTGTCAAAAGGAACATTTTTATATTTTTATACTTTAACGTGATCTTGTTGAGTACCAGTAGACATATGGTCGCCACATTGGTTTGTTATGCAAAATCCAATTTTGATTTAAAACATAAAAAAAAAAGCACTATGTTTTCATGAGCAATATAAAGCAGTATACCAATGCAGATTTAATATATAGTCGTGCAACCTAGTTATGGAAGCATAGTCACACAGTGAATGGATCTCGATGAGATGCAGGTGGCCACTGTATACATCCATTTGTAACAATCAATTTGTGAAAAATAATGACAAATACATTGTGTTGCTTAGCAGAGGCACACTCCAATGTATTACCTCGTTCTCTCTTACAGATTCAACACTTCATTTGATACAGGGGAAAAAATTTCAGTTGATGCCAAGTGAGACATTATTATTTATGATTGTGAAGGTAAAGAACAAATGCAAGACAGGAAATGGAAAGGGAAAGAAACCCAAGGGCTTTTCAAAAGAAAACACTCCCTTAACTGGTTTTATCACCACGTAATCCAACAAGTATATGGTTCTCTTACCATAAAGAAACTCAATCCAGCAATACCACTGTTTCACTTTAACACCTAATAATCACATATGGTACACGCACCTAATATATAAATAATGTACATGTCTTTTTGAGAAAAAGGGATTATTTTTTAAGCTATTTCAACTCTATATGTGAATTACAACAGTTTTCATCATTCTGCGAAAATGTAAAATGTATTCTTCTCTCCAACAGCTTATTCACATCCGTATATCATGGTCTTAATGAATGTTATATCCTACTTTTTTTTTTGCTAAACTAAATTTAGTATTTTAACTTAATTTAACTTTACAGTTTCTTTTTGCCATTACAGGCAGAAATTAGAAAGCACACATTTTGTTTGCATTTGTTCATTATAAGCAAATGTTTAAAAGCATAGCTGGAGGTTCAACATTCATTTTCTACAAATCTCTCTCATCTCCAAAAGTTTCATATATCATCACTGATCACTGATGCCGATTCTCTACAGAAAATAAACTTCTCTACAGAAAATAACATTCACATTTTATATATGTTATTTCCAGATATTTTTGTTATAATTCTTTTTATAGGAGATTTCAGATGATCATCTCTAGCTACTGGTTTTCACTTTTGACACCATTGCTATCTTTTCACTTGATTGTACTATTCATTTTGCCATCAATTATCACCTGTCTTATCCAATCTCATGACCACTTCACAAGTTTTCACCTGCCAGTGTCCAATCCATAGTAGTAGGAAACATAATATGTGGCTTTCAAAAGATTTAGCACTGGATCTTTTGCAATATGATATTAGTTATGTTATTGCCCAAACCACATTTTCATTTGTTATTTAAAAAAAAAGAAAAAAGAAAGAAACATACATATTCCATCTGGAAATAACAAATGTTCACTGGGCACATCTGATTTAAACAAAGCATTTAAATTGTTCTTGTACTGTGGGATGAAGACAAATATGTTGATTTGTTCTTCTTAATGGGAAGGCTGGATAATCTAACTAATAAAACCCATTGCTGTTATTTCCAATGCTTTGTGAGGCTGACATATATAAGTTGCAAAATGATTGCTATCATTTGTATTTGTGCTCTTCTCTTTCAGCTCCACAGGGATTAAAATGCACTTTTTGATAAATTGGTGATGAGGCTTTATGCAGTAATAATGTTCTTTTATTCTGAAATAGGAGTAATGTTTTCCTTTTGCCTAAATTCTTTGTATTTTTTTTATCTAAATAATGTAATTATTAGGACACTTGCATATCAGGTGTAGCACAGTAGCAACTACCATTTCTACACATTCTCTGTCACAGCCAAAGAATACACTAGTAGAATTGGATTACCTTTAAAATGTTTTACTTTGCCTAGCAGCCATGGGAAATTTGGTTGTATAAAGGATATAGGTGTGTCCTGATATTGTCTCAATAAATCCAGAAATGTTATTGTAACAATCATGTAACAATCACAAAATACTTTTTAAGAAGTTTACCTGCAGAATAAGAGGGGAATTTCAGGTATTGGGACATATGTATGAAGCTCTGTATGGAGCTTGATGCCCGTGTTTCTGGCGAGCCTGCAGGCTCGCCAGAAACAGCAGTTAAGAAGCAGCGGTCACAAAGAGCGCTGCTCCATAACCTGTCCGCCTGCTCTGAGCAGGTCCATTGTCCCATCATTTTTAGGTAGGGATGCTGCCATCTTAAAAAGCTTACTGCTACATTTGCAGAGAAAGGCCATTTAGCAGCAAATTAGTGTAGAATTCCACACACAGTTAAATTGACATGGAACTCAACATTTTTCTTTCATGATTCAGATAGATCATACAATTTTTAATACCTTTACAATGTATTTATGTTATCTAATTTGCTTCATTCTCTTAATATGCTTTGTTCAAGCAGCAGTAATGCACTACTGGGAGCCAGGTGAAAGTAAATGTCAAGAGGCATATATGTGCAGCCGCCAATCAGCAGCTTCTGAGCCTACCTAGGTAATGATTTTAAAAACAAAAGATACAAAGAGAACAAAACTTATTAGATAATAGAAATAAAATAGACAGTCATTGCTTTATCCGAATAATGAAAAAATGTAGGTTTCATATCCCTTTAAAGGGTCAGTCTAGTCAAATTAAAATGTATGATTTAGATAGGACATGAACTTTCCAATTTACTTCTATCATCACATTTTCTTTGATCTTTTGGTAGTCTTTATTGAAAGCTAAACCTAGGTAGGCTCGAATGCTAATTCATAAGCCATTGAGGGGAGCCTCTTATCTATTTGCATTTTGACAGTGCTAGTTCATGTGTGCTATATAGATAAGATTGTGCTCACTCCCGTGGAATACTGTATCAATCAGCACTTATTGGCTAAAATGCAAGTCAATAGGACTGAAATAAGGTGGAAGTCAGCAAAGGGTTAGATAAAAGGTAATCCCTGAGGTAAAAATTATTTTAATATAACCATGTTGGTTATACAAAACTGGGGAATGGGTAATAAAGGGATTATCCATATTTTTAAGCAATAAACATTATGGAGTTGAATGTCCCTTTAACTAACACTGCAAATTAGAAGAAAATAATACACTCATATATGTGTTCTTGACAAAAATAAAAGAAAAAAGTTTCAAATCCGTTGTATTATTAACAGTTTTTTTTTAGCTCTGTGTCAATAAGATATGCAGCAGTATATTAACATTTCTGTGTCAGTAATACATGGATCACTATATTAGAATTGATCTGTGTGTTACTAACACAATATAGGTTAAATCACAGCTCTATCTGGTATAGACTATAGCTCTAGATGTTAACAGTATAAAGAGGTTAATCCATTGCTTTATATATTACTGGCAAAATAAGGCTAATGCAAAATTGATATTAACTCAATATCTACAGTTATTCTGGGTAGGATGGATAGGGATGGTTCCTTGACATTTAAATATTAAATTCAGTGAAGATAGTTAATATCTGTTTGCAGATATTTTTGAAGGACATCCCAGACTCTACATTTCTCTTGGACTGTATGCAAAAATCTAATGTCAAATGTTTAGAAAATATCTGTTTTCATTCAGAACAACAACATTTGTTATTATTAAAGGAACATTAAACTGCTGGTTACAATTACAATAGCATGGATACTACTCACCAGGCTACTGTTTTTCATCCTGTGCTTACAGTTCTCTTCAAATCTATTCTCTTATTTTAACATAGTAACATAGTAACATAGTAGATGTGGTTGAAAAAAGACCGAAGTCCATCGAGTTCAACCTATACAAATCTAAAATACTTACAAAAAGCTCCAGTTAAAATTAAATAATCCCACTAAAAGGTGACCCATTTAATACTAGCAATCATATCTATGAATTTTGTTTATAGACAGAAATGTATCCAAACAATTATTAAATGTATCTAGGGTATTGACATTCACTACCTCCTTTGGTAATGAGTTCCACAATTGTATTGCTCTTACAGTGAAAAAATGTTTCCGTTGCAGGAGATTAAATCTCCTTTCCTCCAAACTTAAATTGTGACCTCTTGTCACAAACAATTTTCTTGGAATATACAGAGCTTTGGCCATCTCTGTATATGGGCCTTAAATATATTTATATAAAGTAATCATGTCACCTCTCAAGCACCTTTTTTCTAAAGAAAACAGACCCAGTTTGGCTAGCCTCCCCGATAGCTTAAATTATCCAATCCCCTCGGGGGGGGGGGGGGGGGCTTGTCCAGGCAGCACCGGGAGAGGACGCAAAATCAGAAATCTCTAGCCTGAGATTCTAACTTTCTCAAATTTCATAGAAATCAAACAGCATATGTTGTAAAATATTGTTCAGCCACCGAAATGAATACTTGCTGATCACAAAAATACCAAGCTCTGGGATATTCACCTCGTCTATACCCTGATCCAGACTATTGAAGCCTTGAGACGCAGGACCCTCGTCACCCTCTCCCGGCACCCCGAATACAACAATTAACTTTGGTAAACCTAATAACCAGTATATAACAATGCCTTACATGGAGGAGACTCATAAGATGGCATATGTTTTACTACAAGATTTAGATCGACAACTGGATAGATGTTTTTCTGACTTATCAGCTACATTACAAGCGGCAATGTGGGGAGCGATCAGCGATACAATGGATAACACAGAGTCAGGAGTCACACCAAAAGAGCAATCTCCGGAGTGCCTACAAATGCTGTCTTGCCAAATTCCACTCATTAACAGCTGTGGCGCTGAGTCTGAGGTTACATCTCACGACCTGCATGATCCACTTCTTACCGTTCATATGACAAGGAGATCTGAAGATGCGGAAACAGCCGGGAGCGATATAACAATGTCGAGGAGGATTCTACAGAACATGAAGTTTCAACAACCACCCGGCACCAAATTGCACTTCACAACAACTGAGGCGCATTACATGCTTTCGACTCTTGAGCTAGGAGAAGAAGCCGATGGTTATCATGAGCCACACGCAAACAAACAACAGGACTGGAGATTAGAATGGAGCCCCCTTGCGATGTGGCCGATCCGGAGGAGACCTGGAACAGTATGCGCCCCGATAAGTCCTGTTATTCCTCCACCGATTACTCCAGATCCCTCTTGCACCTGTTTTGTCACTGTGAAGTTCAGTTTTACCAGGCACTATGTGGGGTCTGTGATTGTCGTCTTGGATCTCAGCTCTACAGGTGACAGTTTGAAGTTATCCTGCAGCAGACCTGCCCATTGATCATTACAGGTTTAAGACTCTTGTTTGTTGCAGGAGAGGAGATGGTTAGAAGCTTTCAGTGTCTTTGGAGAGACGCTGCAGCCTCGAACGTCTGTTAGTAGGCAGTTCAGACACTCTTGCTGAGCTCATCCCCTAGGACTTGCAGCTAAGACCTCCGTTTACCACTTTCATATTCTG
Organism: Bombina bombina; assembly: GCF_027579735.1. Lineage (NCBI taxonomy): Eukaryota > Metazoa > Chordata > Amphibia > Anura > Bombinatoridae > Bombina > Bombina bombina. Next base: position 631,909,759 of record NC_069504.1, read on the forward strand.
AGACACTGGTTACAGAGGGTTAGCCTCGGTGAAAGATAAGTCCTGGACAATGACGGTAACCTGATGATCTACCGGCTTGTCTTTAATGTTGAAAACCCTCCTGACCATTTCTGATTTTGTTGCATGCTTTTTTTCTCAGTATACAGATTCTCTTTATTAGTTACCTATAGTATGTATGTGTTTGAAGTAGGGGTTCTGTGAGCTACATAATCGGCTAGAAACATAAAAATATTACTGTATGCTTTGTCTTACCTTAATTGCATATTCCTACAGCATGTTCCTCATAGCCTATAGAGGGCTCCAAAACTAGCATACTGAGTATTATAGATTAAGAGGTGTAAATTGCATTAGCTTGAATGTTCTTTCTAACTGACAGTCCAGAGTTTTACTGTGCTGACTAGAGAGACATATACAATTCTCACAATGGGCTTGTATGCATAGGAGTAATAAGTACATTTAAATGATGATTTCTAGTGTATCATATTTTGATGTGTTGCATATTGTTCTCCCTGTGTATATTATTAATGAAGCCCAAAGGCTATCTCAATGTGTTGAAGAACCTTAACTTCTACAGTGAGTGCTAAACATGATACCCTGCACTACCTTTAGAAAGATATTTAGGGGTTTCAACTTACTCATAGAGGTATACGAGCAGTTTTACCTACACTTAATGTCCTTTTATTCATACAGAGCCCTGATACTTGGCTTCCATCCTACTTTTTACCTATCGTACCATCACCTACTTCTTAATTACTCTGGTGTCCTTCATTAGTTATATCTTTACAATGTTTATTTTATCATAGCTTTTGAGATGAGCTTAGCAGGCCTCCATAAGTGACTGAATTGTTATTTCTCCTACCTTACTAGAATGGGCTCACACTGTTTATAATGGGCTCGGGATGGATCTATTTTATAATTAGTGGGGGATAAAATGTTAAGTGATTTATAGTTTTAAAAAAAAAACAGTGGGGGAGATCCCACCTGATCCTATTGGAAAGCAACAAGTGTTCCCTAGAAGTCACATATTATGACAGCTCACTATCTGGACTGTACAGTGAGATCTGGAGGGAAAGAGGAGCGAGAAGGCCTACTAACTGTAGCTCTCAGTTGCCAATGGAGGGCATAGGCTGACATTTTATAAAGGTCCTACTGGTGGATATTGTAGGTTACTGGATTGCTGATATCTACTATATATCTGTTACTGCACTATCATTGGTTTTTTTTTTACATTTACCTCCTATATTGTTGAGACCTATGTAGGTAAACTGATACAAATCCATGTTCTAGTTAACCCTTACTGACCCCAATGTTCCTTACCTCTATTTCTCTATACTAATGTGTGCTGTATTCAGATCTTGCCACTGCTGGGGTTCTTAGGCCCCATATTCTATAATCTCAATTCTGCCCTCCTGTATCCTATACCCTGCTATTGCAAGTGCAATAGTGAATATGTTATTTATATCATTAAATGCCCATGTGGGCTCCTCTCTGTGGGTGAGACGACACGTAAGGCACGTGAAAGAATGAATGAACACAAATCTAGTATTAGGAGGGGAAATTTAGATGCCCCGGTTGCATATCATTTTATTAAAGCCAAACCTCATATTTCGCAACTTTCAAATCATTGAGCAGGTTCATAGACCCAGGAGGGGTGGTAATGGGGAGAATCTGTTAAAAAGGAGAGAGGCTTTTTGGATTTTTACGTTAGGAACTTTACAACAAAAGGGCATGAATAGAGACCTGGATTGGTCTATTTTTCTATGAGATTATTTAATGATGATGACTATTCTTTATAATAGACTGCTTTCTGTATTTTAAATGTGTAATTTTCAGAGTTAATATGCACTTTGTTCTTTTTGTATCCATTGTTAAAGAATTTAGAAATAAAGATGTAATTTTAAGGATTGACTACTAGATGGTGATATAAATGTGAATAGGTTAAAATAATGGCTGTTTGCTAATTGTTTCATAATTACACCTGTGTATATAAAGATGAAATTCAGTGTTACTCTGTATCCACATGATTAAGAGGTAATACCCCGAAACGTTGTGGGTTTTTGTATGGCCAAATAAACTTGGTAACAATTCATGCTGCTGCCTTTTCTGGTTGTGTCTATTCCTTGGGGTTGCAGGGCAGCGTGCAGTTGGTATATGTGTGCTGGACTTTCTTTGAATAGACATGAGCAGCCCAGAAAATGTTGGTAGTTGTTTCAGAATTCTGAATATTCAGGGAAATGTGTTTCCCCAAATATTTGGTGGCTGCACTATTCATTATTCATTTAATTTAAAACGAAATGAAAACTGAATTTTCATTAAACATTTTAGCTAAAAAATTGTAAATGTTTCAAAGCTAGAGGTGAAAAGTTCTCCTGTAGCTACAATACTTACCTTAATGTGCTCAGGAGAGCATTGAGAGTTTGTTAAGGTAAGTATTAACATAAGAAAAAAGTAAATAACCCAGTTTCAAAACAGCCAAAGTTATGGTATAAGTATCATAAGACAGTAAGGTGCCCGTATAGAGGCTCATGGGAGGGGAACAAGGTAACCACTACTGAAACATATGTTACAAATTGTTATCAATCCCAATGCTTGCTGCTGGCAGCTTTTAATTATTTATGAGTATATAGACCCCACACACACCATGATACCCCAGAGGACCAATACCTTATGTCGTGGATGAAGTAGGGATGATGTCTTACTCACTTCCAAACATAATGGCTCACAAGGTATCTCTGTTGGACTCCTCAGCTTCTCAGCGTCTCAGCATGGCTCTGATTCTTCAGTTACTTTTCCATCACTATAATGTGACCTACCCTCTAGCCAACAGCAAGACAGCAGAACGGCACACCTGCTCCAATCCTAAGCACAATGATTGAGTTTGGATTTACTGGAGAAGTGAATAGCTTAAAGAAGAGGTCAATCCATCACAAAATCAAATAAAACAGTTATTTATTTCTTCACATGGGTTAAAAGAAAAATGAAGGATACAGCAAACCAATGGTTCCAAACAATCAGAAGCGTAGCACTGTTAGGCTTACGTGTTTCGTATAAGAATCCGTAGTCACGGCCTGCACAGCTGTGACTACGGATTCTCATCCAAAACGCGTAAGCCCAACAGTGAAGAAATAAAGAACTGTTTTTAATTGATTTTGTGATGGATTGACCTCTTCTTTAAGCTAAGGTAAGTATTAAATCCCTTAAAAAAATTTAAGTAAACAAATTAATACTAACAGTTTTCGAAAGTATTTTTTCATTTTCTTTCATTTTTGTTGGTGTATTCTTTGGATTTTAGTCTTGCAAAATGGAACGAAAAACCCATATTCGTGACAAATGTGCATTTGTCCGAAAATTAATGCACATCTCTATTCTGTAATGGGTTAAAAGAAGAGAACAGCTACTTGATAGTCTACTCTAGAATTTATTGTTTAAAAAGATAGATAACCCCTTCTAAGACTCTGCAAACTGTCCCCTTATTTAAAGTTCTTTTGACAAACTTGCATTTTAGCAAATCAGTGCTGACTCAAAAATAACTCCACAGCAGTGAGCACAATGTTATTTATATGGCACACATGAACTAGCACTATCTAGGTGTGAAAAACTGTCAAAATGCAATGAGATAAGAGGTGGCCTTCAATGTCTTATAAAATAGCACATAAGCCTACCTAGGTTTAACCTTCAACAAAGAATACAAAGAATACAAAGCAAATTTGATAATAAAAGTAAATTAAAATTGTATGCCCTATCTGAATAATGAAAGTTTCATTTTAACTAGACTGCCCCTTTAAAGAGAGCTGCAGGTAAAAAAGGAAAAACAATTGCATAATGAGTAGTAAACATGCTACCATAGTGGTAAACACTGTTTAATGTACCTTTAATTAATATACTAAACCATTTGGCTATGCCTAGTGCGCTACCAAATTCTGCCTTTATGCTCCATGCATGGGAATATGCAAGAAATAATTATGTAGTACTGTTATGTATGTACCATCAAGCATATGTGACTCCAGAGATGTACACAGATGTTACTTTTATGATGAATAAGATATGAAACATTATATAAATCATATTTAAAATATTTTTTTCTTGCTAAAACAAGTGCTTCATATCTTCCTATAAACATATTTATGGAATGAGGTTTAGGTATCAACTAATCACTTATGGCCCCAGGTACTAACCTTTCTTCAAAACACCGCTCTCTGCTTTTGTGTGACCACCCATGTGAGAGTAGAGCCAGTCACTCACCCTGAATGGACGAGGGTGGTAGAGAGGTTAAAAAGCAGCAGTCACATGGACCAGCCTGCCCCACAAGGGCTCCAAAGAAGCATTCACTTCTTAGCACACTGAGCTTGAAGTTTGCAGTACATTGCAACTCACTGGTGTAGATTCAATTCAATAAAACTTGCTAGTGAAACTTAAATATTTCAGAAAAAAACCTCAGTGCAACTTTTGAGAATTGTGGAAAGCAAAGAGATTTGTACCTTCCTCTAATCAGCAAGTAACTAGATCAGCTCCATTGACTTTATCTCACAGATGTTAACTTTCTGCCACACTCAACGAAGCAAAGGATAGGGCATTAATAGAATGTTTTAAAAATATTACACCCTCTATAAAACAGTCCTTTTTAACATATGTATAAAAGAAAATTTGAAAAATTGTTTTAGAAAAATAAAATTAAAAACCAGATAACTATTTCATGACATGACAATATCCTCCTTAAGAGAAATATTTAAATCTTGACCATGCCTCAAGAATTCCACTGAATGCCATGGAATACCCACAGTCAGCCTCTCATTTGCGTCTTTGAGATTACAAATAATCAGCCTTACTTAAAAATAGGAACTGAAAAATATAAAAAGGGAGAAGCGCAACCTGGACTCAAGTGAAAACCTTTTAATAACAATGTTAAAACCTTAAAAAATGGTATTCAGTGTACCATAAAAAAGTATAATAGGCACATCAAATATACTCCTAAGGCAGTTCACTGTCCAGTAGGGGTCAGATGAAGTTAAAAGTTCCTCAAGTTTACCCGTCCCAGCTTTACATTTGTCCGCCTTTGGAACAGCTGTGTTAGGGATCCGTTTGGAAAGTCTCTTACTGCAATGAAACACATGTCCTATTGCAAACACCTGTTGCAATCACCTAGGGGTATGTGTACGTCTCAACGCATTTCATTCCCGAACGTGGGAACTTTGTCAAGAGATGTACATTGACAAGAATACTTAGCCTTTAAATACCCTATCTGCAGGGACCCAATTTCAAAAGAAGATTTTGTATCTATCCACATAGACAAAGTATAACATATGCTGACACATCACTATACTTAGATATTCATTCTCTGTCTGCATATATAATTATATTCGATATTGTATGCTACAATAATAATATTAGTGAGTGTGTTAAAGTATTTAAAGGCATATTCCCACATATTGTGTTAAATCATCTGGAGACATTGGTCGTGTTTTTATAAGTCTCAGAAAGAGAGCGATGGACATATATCTTATAGTATCAATACAGATTAAACTTTTAGAAAAACCTAATTTCAGACGATTATACATATCCACATTAGTAACAATATAATTGTTACAGGAATATATCTATACTCTGATATTAGTTTTCTGTATACATATACAAATACAATTATAGTCAACATTAGTCTTCTACAATAAGTGTTAAAGTGTGCTTTAGAATATTTAAAGTGATATTGAGGCCCATTTATCAAGCTTGAGGGCCTGTGTTTCTGGCGAGTCTTCAAACTCGCCAGAAACACAAGTTATGGAGCAGCGGTCTAAAGACCGCTGCTCCATAACCCTGTCCGCCTGCTCTGATGAGGCGGACAGGAATCGCCACAATACAACCCATATGATAATTTGGCCTCATTAAGTGAAATTATCTAGTGGCCTTAACCATATTATCATAGGTCTCATGAAGAGAGCAACAGACATATTTCTTTTAGTATAGATACAAATTAATGTGATAACATGTATTATGTATAGATACCTAATACTTGGATGACTTTATTTAGATGAATCAAATTCAAACCTGGAATGCCTGGTTGTCTAAGTCTATATTTAAACCCTCTGGATGTAAGCTTTTTAGGGTGTAGATCCAGAAGTTTTCCCTTTTCCTAAGTTTTAGCAATCTGTTATGGTCTAATTTATTAGGGGGGATCCATTTGATCACTTTCAATGTTAAACCTGCTGGGTCACTGTTATGTTCCACTCTAAAGTGTTCTGACACAATGTAAATGTTTCCACATTTACATGTAGGATGGTATTCATCATATGTGCTCTCACATGTGCAGGTACTTTTGCATTTGTATGATTTTGACTTCTTGTAATTATAGAACATTCCCTCATTATTAACATAAGGGCAAGTGCTACAGTCTTTCTTCCTACATTTAATTAACCCATTCTTAGCATTCAACCGCTTGTTGGTATTGTGAACTTTTTTATTCCCTCTTAGTTTACTTGGTGCCAGTATATTTTTTAAGTTGTTATTTCTTTTATAGACGATATATTGTCTATGTGAGTTCCTAAAATAGGATCCTTTAATATAATTCCCCAATGTTTATTTATAATTCTTTGGATATCTTTGTGGTTTTCATTGAAAGTAGTTATGAATCTAACATTGGATCTATTAGGTTGCTCAATTTTAGATTTGGCGCAATTGGAATCTTTATTTTTGTATTCTATTAAATCTGATCTATTCATATTAAGTACTTTCTCACTAGCACTGGCCACCATTGTTTCAGAGTATCATTTATGTATAAATTTGTCAGTTAATATATTGGCTTCATTCTTATAATCATACAGTTTCTTCTTATTCTTCTTCAGTCTCTTATTATTCTTGAAATTGCCCATAGGGTATGTTTTATTTCCAAGTTTGTAAATGTCCACTATTAGCCCTTAGGGAGCTATTTTTATCAGTTGACCTTTTTATAATTTCTGACAATTATTTTATCCAATTGTGAGAAAGAAAGAGATCCAGGAACTCAATCTGTTCCTTATTGATTTTTTCTGTAAATGACAGATTCATATTATTACTTTTCAAGTGTTTTATAAAATTGTCTGCTTCTACTATGTCCCCATCCCATAGAACGATAATATTGTCTATGAATCTGTAGTATTTAATGACATTGTTATTGTATGGGTTGTTCTTCCACACATAATTGTCCTCAAATTTTGCCATGTACAGATTGGCATAGGATGGGTCAAAGATTGTCCCCATCACTTTGCCATTAATCTGTTCATATAAAATACCATCAAAAAAGAAATAATTATGATTTAAAATATAATCTATACCCTCTCCCAAAAATTCAATATGTTTATCCAAAAATTTACCTGTTTTTCTACATTGGTTAAGGACAGCAGTACCCTTTTTGTGTGGTATATTCGTATAAAGAGCTGTAACATTGCATGTAATCCATACATTTTGTTCATTCCATTTATAATTCTCAAATTTCTTTATAACATCTGTAGCATCCTTTAAAAATGCCGTAGTATCACCCACTATAGGTTCTAAATAGTGGTCTATGTACTTTGAAAGATTACTACAGAGGAAGCCTATCCTCGAAATGATTGGTCTTCCAGGGGGGTTTTGCCTATCCCTGTGGACCTTCGGAAGGTGATAGAAGATTGCCACTTTGGGGTTAGGGATATATAGAGAGTTATATTCTTCATTATTTATTATATTTTGTTCTCTTGCATTTGTCAGAATACTTGCTCATTTTTTTTATTGTGTTTTATAGTGGGATCAAAGGTGATGTGTAAGTATCATTCAGTATGTTGTAGGCCTCTTTAAGTAATCCTGGCGATTTTGGATGATCAATCCTCCACCTTTATCTGCTGCTCTAAAAATGAAATTAGTATCCTCAGTAAGTGATTTTAAAGATAGTTTTTCCTCTATGATTAGGTTGTCTCTTTTTGGATGGATTTTTTTTTATTTTTCTCCAAAACTTTCATCAAATCATCACAAACCATTTTATTAAATAAGGATACATATTCCCCCTGGTTGTGGACTGGATAAAATGTTGACAGTTTTTTCAGACCACTGTGTTTAATTGTGGAATGTTCTTCATGTATAGTAAAATTTAATATTTCCTCAGTAACAAGGTCTTGCATTTAAGTGATGTCTTGATTGACAAAACCATTTTCTTTTTCTAGTCTTAGCATTAAAAATAGAGAAATGTCATTATGATCATATTTATGATTATCAGCTGCATTACCTGCAGCATTTTTGTTTTTACTTAGAAAGTAACGTTGCACGGTCGGCATTTAACATTGCACAAACATTTCTAGGGAAATGCTTGTGTAATGCCACCCCCTGCACATTCGCTGCCAATCGGCCGTTAACAGGGGATGTCAATCATCCCGATCGTATCGCGACTGCTGCATCTTAACTTAACTACGGGCGAAGAAAGCAGCTTATTATATCTCCCCTTATATCTATATATATATTTTAAATTTATAAATTGAACTTCCAGTCACATACAATGTGATCACATACTCTGATCAAGTAAAAAAGTTAACTTTATGTAAAAGATCCAAAAATCCTCAGAAAAAGTGTTATATACATTATAAAGTACAAATATCTACCCCTAAGGAAGAAGCAGTTTTTATTCAAACTAGGTACATAATACACCATATAGTTAATGTTTATTGCTCACATTTACTGTATTGCTTTACTAGGGTAATACATAATTTATGATAAATCAATTACAGCTGAGTGACTTTATTGGGTACGGTATGGTAATAAACAAAATGCCTTTCAAAAGTGCGACTGGTTATGAGCTCTTTTATTATATTAAGCAATGGAAATAAGGGCAAAATATATAAATGACACTGCAGATTACAATTGTGTTTATGATTAATTAGTTATGTTAGGTCTACAAAGATAGCTTAGCCTTCAAATTACATTTTGCCAATGAAACAGAATTTGATGCAGTATTAAAATATGTGCATTCTGAAATGCCTATGTCATTTTGCATCATTTTGAAAAACTTATTAAGTGAATTCAATTTCTTCTAATGCTGTAGTATATTAAAATATGTTTTCTGAAATGTACTTAGCCTTATCCAAATTGTTCTGAGGCTTTTTTCTTTATTAAGGGAAGCTCTCTTATGTTATGGGTTTCTGTAGCTTTTGAGTTTAAATAACCAATTATCCTTGGTTTGCTTTTACTTTAGCAATAAAAATATTTCCCTTTTTAATGTTTTGCATTTTATGTCTTTAATTGTATATTGGTTGTCATAGCTGACACCACTTTAATTAAATAAGCCGAAACCTTTTGAGTTGAGGTACAGATCATTTGAAACACCAAAGGACCCTTAAATAAAGCTGGTTTTCTTATTGGAAAACAGAGGAAATTGCTTACAGGCTCTATTAATTAGTCACGTATCAGCCTGGTGTGCCAAAAGATATAATAACTTCTTATTAGTTTGCATTCTGAGTTTTGCAGTCTTCGTATTACAGCCAATCAGACAATTTGACAAGCCTGTTAGTAGTAAGTGTTACTGAGTAGAGTTATGGAATGTTGCTTATATGTGTCTAGATACACTAGAATATGCAAATTTGGACTTGAACTAGAAACAGAAACCTTGATGCCTTAACTATGAATGTTTTACCGTTGATTATAAGATAAAATTCAGTGCAGATTTGAAACCAGTACTGCACTACTGGAAGCTAGATGAACATATCTAGTTAACCAATCACAAGAGACAAATGTGTGCAGCTACCAAACAGCAGCTAGCTCACACTAGTGTAACATATGTGCATACTCTTTTTCAACAAGGGATACCAAGAGAACAAATCCCATTTGAAAAAATAAGTTAATTTAAAGTGTCTTAAAATGACATGATCTATCTGAATCATGCAAATTTAATTTTGACTTTACTATCCCTTTAATAATAAAGCACAAAAAATAATTATTTATTTGAAACAGCCTTTTCGGATGCTTGTAGAAAGATGCTAACAATGAAATAATGGATAATATACTCTTTAAAAAAAATTAAAACTTGATTATTATTTTTTTTATCCAAAAATGGTATTTCAAATATTTTATTTATTTTTATTTATTTTGTTAAATATAGAAAAAAACTAATTTTCCTGTCCTGAAAAAAAAATAATTGTCTGAACCAGCCATTATGGAATAGTAGAAAGTGTTAAACCAGTACTGCAGTATTAGTTTAACCTTTTATTTAGACAGCTTTTATTTAACAATTTATGACCAAAATATATTTTAAGATGTATAAATGCTGTGTAGAATGTACATTTAAATAAGCAAAGTAGACAAATACAAAATAAATTAAAAACGGTTAAAAAAATCTTTTACTCCCCATTGGGTGCTTAGCAGCTTAGTTAATGCAGTTTTTTAACACTGTCTCTAATTTCTAAAATCTAAACACGGGCCCAAGACTCCACTGTAATATGTATAAACTCCAAATACGCAAACATTAATGTTGATCAAAATCCTTTACAATAGCTTAACTAATGATTTATCTAAAAAAGTACTCACAACCATTAATGGTGTTTTTCAGTTGAAAATCACAAATAAAAAGTATTACCAAAGGATTATAATCAACCCAAATATCTGAGTCAGATTTGGAACCATCCATAAAGAAGCAAATTATCAAAATAAAATAAAAAATGTGTGTCTTACAAGAAGTGATTATACATTGGATAGGACGGATGCATAATCATTATACAGGCAGGTAAAATACACCTGTGTTCAGTATATAAGAGAGAACTAATCTAAGGGAAAAAAAGAATTTACGTTTAAGTAAAACAGAGGATGTCACCTTATACAATTACACAAAGTGGACCACTCAATGATTTTGTATTAAAGTAGGGCAATAACTGAGCAGTAGGCCATGACTTGCTTACTGCTAATTCTATCAGTGACTCAGTTATATTTCACTTTTCAAAAAGGAAATAAAGACCGAAGATGCCAACAGTTTTGCTCCTCCAGGAGCTATCATCCTGTCCGTAATCTCTGGGTTAAATAAACAACACTCTACCTCCAGACAGCGCAGGTGTTAAATAGCTGACAAGGGGCTCCTAACGAGAGACAGACGGGCTGGCTCATTACATGCTGCAGGTGTCACAGCATCCATGTTGTTACACCATATTTTCAGATGTACAGTACCAATTACACACGCATAAACAACAGAAGAAGATTAATACCTGGAACTTCAGAACGGCTGAAAAAAAAAGTTTGGTATTTCAGCTGAAAGATCTAAAATTTGTGTATTCCTTGTAATGGTTTCCTATAGTCATATTCAGTTTAGTAAAAGCCCAGAACACTATAATCTGGCTCAGAAAAGTTGTTTCATGGTTAAAGCACTTGGCAAAATATAAAGAAGCTATTGTCCATGTCATAGGATCTGCAGAGCGTGGGGTACTCAGGATTATTTCTACAGAAGGTAATACTGGAATTTCACTTCAACAAAGTTTAACTTTTATTATATGTACGTTTTCAAGGGACATTAAACACAAAATAAATGGAAAATAAAATAATGTATTCAAAGTAAAGATTAGCCTGGGAATAATATGCAGATGCATATTTTTCAATTATCGGATTGAACATAATCCTTTAGAAAAAAACTATCAAATGATTTATCTACAAAAAACCCTTATAGACATTAATTGTTTTTTTCTGTAGAAAACCATTACATACATTTTTCTAAAGGACTGTGATCAACTCCTATATTACGGCTAGATTACGAGTTTTGTGCTACGAGTAAAAAAGCAGCGTTAAGCCTCATAACGCTGCATTTTTACTACCACTGCTATTATGAGTCTTGTAGGTACAGCTGTCCCGCACACTTTTTTGGCTTTACCGCAAATCAACTTACGCAATTTGCGTATAGTCTTTTTTCAATGGGACTTCTATAGCGCCGATATTACAAGCTTTTTTTTTATGCCAAAAAGTGAGCGGTACAGTCTATCCCGCAAGATTTGTAACACATTCTAAAGTCAGTAGTTATGAGTTTTACACTACAGAGCTGTAGAATAAAACGCATAACTAAAGTGCTAAAAAGTACACTAACACCCATATACTACCTATTAACCCCTAAACAGAGGCCCTCCTGCATCGCAAACACTAAAATAAAAATATTACCCCTAATCTGCCGCTCCCAACATCACCGCCACTATAATAAACATATTAACCCCTAAACCGCATCGCAAACACTAGTTAAATATTATTAACCCCTAATCTGCTGTCCCTAACATCGCCGCCACCTACCTACATTTATTAACCCCTAATCTGCTGCCCTCAACGTCGCCGCCACTATACTATATTTATTAACCCCTAAACCTAAGTCTAGCCCTAACCCTAACACCCCCTAACTTAAATATAATTAAAATAAATCTAAATAAAACCTACAATTAATAACTAAATAATTCCTATTTAAAACTAAATACTGACCTGTAAAATAAACCCTAAGCTAGCTACAATATAACTAATAGTTACATTGTAGCTAGCTTAGGGTTTATTTTTATTTCACAGGCAAGTTTGTATTTATTTTAACTAGGTAGAATAGTTACTAAATAGTTATTAACTATTTACTAACTACCAAGCTAAAATAAATACAAATTTACCTGTAAAATAAAACCTAACCTAAGTTACACTAACACCTAACACTAAACTAAAATTAAATAAATTACCGAAATTAAATACAATTAAATAAATTAAATACAATTACCTAAATTACAAAAAACAAACACTAAATTACACAAAATTAAAAACAAATTACAAGATATTTAAACTAATTACACCTAATCTAATAGCCCTATCAAAATAAAAAAGCCCCCCAAAATAAAAAAAAACCCTAGCCTAATCTAAATTACCAATATCCCTTAAAAGGTCCTTTTGCAGGGCATTGCCCCAAAGAAATAAGCTCTTTTACCTCAAAAAAATACAAACAACCCCCCAACAGTAAAACCCACCACCCACACAAACAACCCCCCAAATAAACCCTAACTAAAAAAAACCTAAGCTCCCCATTGCCCTGAAAAGGGCATTTGTATGGGCATTGCCCTTAAAAGGGCATTTAGCTCTACTGCGGCCCAAACCCTAACCTAAAAATAAAACCCACCCAATAAACCCCTTAAAAAAACCTAACACTAACCCCTGAAGATCCACTTACAGTTTTGAAGAGCCGACATCCATCCTCAACGAAGCCGGGAGAAGTCCTCAACGAAGCCTGGAGAAGTCTTCATCCAAGCCGGCAGAAGTGGTCCTCCAGACGGGCAGAAGTCTTCAATCAGACGGCATCTTCTATCTTCATCCATCAGGCATGGAGTGGCTCCATCTTCAAGACATCCGGCGCGGAGCATCCTCTTCCAACAAAGTCTTCTTCCCGAATGAATGTTTCTTTAAGTGACGTCATCCAAGATGGCGTCCCTTAGATTCCAATTGGCTGATAGAATTCTATCAGCCAATCGGAATTAAGGTTGAAAAAATCCTATTGGCTGATGCAATCAGCCAATAGGATTGAAATTCAATACTATTGGCTGATCCAATCAGCCAATAGGATTGAGCTGGCATTCTATTGGCTGATTGGAACAGCCAATAGAATGCAAGTTCAATCCTATTGGCTGATTGGATCAGCCAATAGGATTGAAGTTCAATCCTATTGGCTGATTGCATCAGCCAACAGGATTTTTCAACCCTTAATTCTGATTGGCTGATAGAATTCTATCAGCAAATCAGAATCTAAGGGATGCCATCTTTAATGACGTCACTTAAAGAAACATTCATTCGGGAAGAAGACTTTGTTGGAAGAGGATGCTCTGCACCGGATATCTTGAAGATGGAGCCGCTCCATGCCTGATGGATGAAGATAGAAGATGCCGTCTGGATGAAGACTTCTGCCCGTCTGGAGGACCACTTCTGCCGGCTTGGATGAAGACTTCTCCCGGCTTCGTTGAGGACTTCTCCCGGCTTTTACTTCTCCCGGCTTCGTTGAGGATGGATGTCAGCTCTTCAAAACTGTAAGTGGATCTTCAGGGGTTAGTGTTAGGTTTTTTTAAGGGTTTATTGGGTGGGTTTTATTTTTAGGTTAGGGTTTGGGCCGCAGTAGAGCTAAATGCCCTTTTAAGGGCAATGCCCATACAAATGCCCTTTTCAGGTCAATGGGGATCTTAAGTTTTTTTAGTTAGGGTTTTATTTGGGGGGTTGTTTGTGTGGGTGGTGGGTTTTATTGTTGGGGGGTTGTTTGTATTTTTTTAGGTAAAAGAGCTTATTTCTTTGGGGCAATGCCCTGCAAAAGGACCTTTTAAGGGCTATTGGTAATTTAGTTTAGGTTAGGGTTTTTTTTTTATTTTGGGGGGGCTTTTTTATTTTGATAAGGCTATTAGATTAGGTGTAACTAGTTTAAATATCGCCGGATGGATGAAGATAGAAGATGCCGTCTGGATGAAGACTTCTGCCCATCTGGAGGACCACTTCTCCCAACTTGGATGAAGACTTCTCCCGGCTCTTCAAAACTGTAAGTGGATCTTCAGGGGTGAGTGTTAGGTTGTTTTAAGGGTTTATTGGGTGGGTTTTATTTTTAGGTTAGGGCTTTGGGCTGCAATAAAGCTAAATGCCCTTTTAAGGGCAATGCCCATCCAAATGCCCTTTTCAGGGCAATGGGGAGCTTAGGTTTTTTAGTTAGGGTTTTATTTGGGGGGTTTGGTTGTGTGGGTAGTATGTTTTACTGTTGGAGGGTTGTTTGTAATTTTTTTAACAGGTTAAAGAGCTGATTTCTTTGGGGCAATGCTCCGCAAAAGGACCTTTTAAGGGCTATTGGTAGTTTAGTTTAGGCTAGGTTTTTTTTTATTTGGGGGGGGGGGCTTTTTTATTTTGATAGGGCTATTAGATTAGGTGTAATTTGTTTTTTATTTTGTGTAATTTAGTGGGGTTTTTTGTAGTTTAGGTAATTGTATTTAATTTATTTAATTGTATTTAATTTAGGTAATTTATTTAATTGTAGTGTAGTGTTAGGTGTTAGTGTAACTTAGGTTAGGTTTTATTTTACAGGTAAATTTGTATTTATTTTAGCTAGATAGTTAGTAAATAGTTAATAACTATTTAGTAGCTATTCTACCTAGTTAAAATAAATACAAATTTGCCTATAAAATAAAATTAAACCCTAAGCTAGATACAATGTAACTATTAGTTATATTGTAGCTATCTTAGGGTTTATTTTATAGGTAAGTATTTAGTTTTAAATAGGAATTATTAAGTTATTAATAGTAGGTTTGATTTAGATTTAATTTAATTATATTTAAGTTAGGGGTTGTTAGCGTTAGGGTTAGATTTAGATTTAGGGGTTAATAAATTTAGTATAGTGGCGGTTTAGGGGTTAATATGTTTATTATAGCGGCAGTGATGTCTGGAGCGGCAGATTAGGGGTTAATAAGTGTAAGATTAGGGGTGTTTAGACTCAGGGTTCATGTTAGGGTGTTAGGTGTAAACATAACTTTTGTTTCCCCATAGGAATCAATGGGGCTGTGTTACTGAGCTTTACGCTGCTTTATTGCAGGTGTTAGACATTTTCTCAGCTGGCTCTCCCCGTTGATGTTTATGGGGAAATCGTGCACGAGCACGTATAACCAGCTCACCGCTGATTTAAGCAGCGCTGGTATTAGAGTGCGATATGGAGCACAATTTTGCTCTACGCTCACTTCTTGACTTTTAACGCTGGGTTTATAAAAACCTGTAATACCAGCGCTGTAGGTAAGTGAGCGGTGACAATAACGTGCAAGTTAGTACCGCACCCCTCTTACCGCAAAACTCGTAATCTGGCCATAAGTTTGTTAAATATTTAAGAAATTGTGCAAAGTTTTAATTTTCATAAAGTAATATACATCACAATGTTGTAGCCTAGTTTTAAAAGCCAGATACCTTGTCTAATCTCCTCTTAAAGAGATCTTGTTTGATCCTGGAGATGTAAATGAGCTGATAAAGTCACAATATTAATTAACAGAGATTAAGGGACAGTAGAGTAAAAATAAAAACTTTCTTGATTTGGATAGAGCAATCAATTTAAAAAATAAAATGTTCTGATTTTAGGGTCGATTACAATCTTTAGAAAAACTAATCTTATGGTTTTGAACAGAAAAACACCATTAATGTCTATAAAGATTTTTGAAGATAAATAATTTCATACATTTTTCTAAAGAATTGTGATCAACCCCTTAGTTCAATTATCAAATTTACTTTGTTTTTTGGTATCCTTTATTGAAGTGCAAAACATAGGTAGGCTAATAGAAGCATACCATTGCTTCAAACATTACTGATCAGATATTTATTTCACCTGTGCTGTGGTTCAAATACAAAAAAAATCTGGTCTGTTGTTGTGCCATGATTGCTGGAGCTGAAAAGCATTGGGCTAAAGAATGTGGAATGTTCATAGTAAGAAAATATTTTAGTGCCTAGAATATGGAAAGATGCTCATATGCCGACTCCCTCTTTTTGCATGATTCAGATAAAGAATAATATATAATCATTTTCTAATTTATTTCTCTTAAAAAATGTGATTCTTTCTATTTGTATCCTTTGTTAAAAGAGTAGCAATACAATACTGGGAAGTAGCTTAAAACATTGAGTGAGCCAATGACATCAGGCATGTATGTGCAGCCACCAATGAGTAGCCAACTCCCAATAGTGCATTGCTGCTCCTTAGCCTACCAATGTGTGCTTTTTCAACAAAGGATACAAAGAGAAGGAAAGTTGTTTAATATTGTATTGGAAAATTGTTTAATATGTTATGCTTTATTGAGTCATGAAAGAAAAAAAAATTGGGTTTCATGTCGCTTTAATGAAATAGTGTACCCAAAGCCTTGAACAATGTACCATACTGGTTTCTTCTGAATGAGAAGAAAATCTTTCATGACTGTTTTATTCATGTAGCAAGCAACAAAACAACAAAGGAATAAAAAGCCCATCAAGAAAAGGCATAGCACAAAAAGGCAGGTCAAATGTTTGGGGTCAAGCTTTGCCAGAAGATACAGTAAAGTATAACTACTGGGTGAGGAATATTTTGAGAAATTGTGCCCAAAATTGGTAATAATCTTTTAAAACTGTACATTATATTTTTTAAAATAAAAAGGGGCATTAAAACACAAATGATTATTTTTGTTTTTCAAAAACCATAATCTTATTAACACTTAGTACTTCACTGCTGATATATAACACATATTCATAAAAAAAAGAATTTATTAAGCACTACAGTGGCATTTAAAAAACAAACAAACCAAGCACATTTGTGCTATTGGCTTGCCACAGTGGGACTATTGAATAAGTATTAGTAATAATATTTTCCATTTGTTAATTGTGTATTAGGACATATGTGAAAGTGATAAACATGGGGTCAATTACAATTCTTAAAAAAAGTGTATAAAATAATGTTTCTACAAGATTCACCATTAAAGCCTATGGGGAATTATGTGGATAAGTAATTTGATAAGCTTTTCTAAAATATTGTGATAGACCCCATATCTCATTTTGTTAATCTCAGTTCAACTAGCCAAAAATATAAAAGTGCTTGCTATTTTTGTACCTAACTACAAGTATCAGAGTATATGAAAAAATGTGATAATGGATATAACACATCAATGAATACATCTCATAGTTGTACTATGCCTCTAACCATGTTTATAGAAATGTGCTAATTAACAAGATAAGCAACTAACACGTAACAGAAGCATTACAGGCATCTTAGGGATGTCTTTAAAGAAACAAATGCATAAAGAACATCATTTAATATGTGATGAATGATGTAGCTTATTGGGAAATGTGCCCTATTGGTAAAAAAATACACCAAAATTTCTACTATCAATTACCTAGATTACAAGTTTTGCGTTGGTGTTTTAACGCAAAAAAGGCCATTTCAGCATTAAAACAGCAACGTAGCCATTATGAGTCTTGTAGGTATAGCTGTAACGCAAGCCTTTTAGCCTGTAACGTAACGTCAGTCCCACACTCAAAAAAATTATGTTTTTGTGTGGGATTTCCATTGCAAGTTTTGCAGTGAGGCTAGAAAGCTTGCATTACAGCCTATACCAACACGATCCGTTTCACAATCTGAGAGCAGTAGTTATGAGTTTTTTGCAACAAAACTATTACACAAAACTCATAGCTAAACTGTTACAAAGTTTGGAAATTCAAATCAGCCAATAGGATAAGAGCTACTGAAATTCTATTGGCTGATTTGAATAGCTCTCATCCTTTTTGCTGATTTAAACAGCCAATAGGATTTCAGTAGCTCTCATCCTATTGGCTGATTTGAATTTCCAAAATCATATCAGTCAATAGGAATGCAAGGGATGCCATTTTTAAAAGGTTCCCTTGCATTGAAGATTCAGTATACTGCGGCAACCGTATGAAAAGGATGCTCTGCGCCGGATGTCTTCAGGATGGAGCCGCTCCGCGCCGCCGAGATGAAGATAGAAGATGCCGTCTGGATGAAGATAGCAGATGCCGCCTGGATGGATAAATACCTCGCCGCCTGGATGAAGACTTCACCACCTGGATGTCCAGACTTCAAAAACTGTAAGTGGATCGTCGGGGGTTAGTGTTAGGTTTTTTAAACTTTTTTTGGGTGTTTTTTTTTTAGATTAGGGTTTTGGCCTTTCTTATAAGAGCTAAATGCCCTTTTAAGGGCAATGAGAAAGAGCTGAATGCCTGTTTAAGAGCAATGCCCACACAAATGCCCTTTACAGGATTTTTTATTTTGGGGGGTTGGTTGGGTGGTGAGTTCTACTGTTGGGTGGTCTTTGTATTTTTTTACAGGGAAAAGAGCTGATTTCTTTAGGGCAATGCCCTACAAAAGGCTCTTTTAAGGGCTATTGGTAATTTATTGTAGGCTAGGATTTTTTTTATTTTGGGGGGCTTTTTTATTTTTATAGGGCTATTAGATTAGGTGTAATTGTTTTTATTTTGGATAATTTCGTTTGTTATTTTTAGTAATTTAGTGTCTGTTATTTTATTTACTTTAGTATTTTTTTGTTTTTTTGTATTTTTTATTTTTGGTAATTGTAGATTTAATTTTTTTAGTAGTTAGGTTTTTTTAATTTGTAATTTAATGTATTTAATTGATAGTTATTTTAATTTTAGTATAATAGTAATGTTAGTTTAATTTATAGTTTAAACTTATTTTTTTTAATTTCACAGGTAAGTTTTAATTTTTATTTAAAGTTAGGGGATTGTTAGGTTTAGGGGTTATTAGTTTAATTTAGCTTTTGGCGATGTGGGGGGCTGTCGGTTTAGGGGTTAATAGGTTTATTTAGTGGCAGTTATGTGGAAGGCCAGAGGTTTAGGGGTTAATACATTTATTTAGTGGTGGCGATGTCGGGGAGCGACGGAATAGGGGTAATATCTTTATTATAGTGTGGGCGATGTTTGGGTGCGGGGAAATAGGGGTTAATAACTTTATTATAGTGGCAATTAGGGGTTAGCAGATTTATTTTGGTGGCGGCGATGTTGGGGGCAGCAGATTAGGGGTTAATAAGTATATGTAGGTGTCGGCGATGTTGGGGGCAGCAGATTAGGGGTGTTTAAACGTGGGGTTTATGTTAGGGTGTTAGGTTTAAACGTAACTTTTTGTTCCCCATAGACATCAATAAGGTGTCTATCAATACAGAGTTTTCATTATTCTGCGATCGCAGGTGTTAGGTTTTTTTCTAACACTTTCTCCCTATTGATGTCTATGGGGAAAGCGAGCACGAGCACATCAAAGCAGCACTTGTATTTTATGCGGTATGGAGCTCATCGCAACCATATCGCACGTACACAAGGTGGCTTTTTCAAAACTCTTAATGGCAGCGCTATGGAGGGTGAAATAACACAACTTTTGTTGCATTTTTACGCACCCTCTATAGCGCAAAACTTGTAATCTAGGAGAATGTTAACAGTAATATTTAAAAATACTTATATAGTATTAATTTGAATACAGTGGTCTCTCATGAAATCCTCTGTCTTGAGAAATAAACAAGCAATGCACCAGTTAAATTGCATCCTCGAAGAATTATTTAAGTGAAGCCTGCATTGTCATTGAAGGTGATATCAGGTACTGGCAAGAATACAATCTGTAAAGAGACATACTAAGATAATAAAGCAAAGTAGTTCTTGAGGAATGTGAGAACACTGCAGATGTTTTCATTGGATTACATTAGCGATCATTAACAACTTACTACTGGAGGATATTGCCATGCCCTTTATAGCTATGCTATAAAATTGATTATGGCAGGTTTTGGTATTCAATAGAAGCCCAATAAAATGTAAGCTTTTCATTTTATGCTTATTGTAATAATCACGATTTACTTTGCCGTAAAATTCCCTATCTTGAAAACAGAAAAGCCCAGTGCTGCCATCATTTTGAAACATGCAAACCAAGTCAATAAGGCAGTTGTTAATGTTGCTATCTGTGATCATTTCAATACTTTAAGACTTTGTTTATAAGAAATAAGCTCATCTGCCTTCTGATTTCTTGTGTTCAGAGCAAGATGAAGAGCATCAGAGTCTATCTGTTACAAATACATTAAACAAAAGCAAAATCTTGAACAAGAAAGAGCACCATTTAAACACATCGAAACAGACAAAGTAAATCTGTTTAAATTGATTTTAAAGCTAACAAGACATGCATGTTCATGAACAATTCATAACTATAGTAATAAATACATATATGAAAGCAAATATATATATATTTCTTTAATTTTCAAGGGATATTAAACCCCAAATCATTCTTTCATAATTCATGTAGAGCACAACATTTTTAAAAATATTTCAAATTAGCTAGTAGTATAGCAGATGAGGAAGAAGACAAAGAACATTCAAGTTCAACCAATACAGATTCTACTTGATTTACAATAAGAAGCTTCCAATTGAACTTACATTAATACATTTAGGGCCAGATTAAAAGTGGGGTGCTATTTAATGCTCCTGCTCGAGCGTTAACTGCGCTGGAAGCAAGCTTTTTGCGCGGGTTGGGTTGGACTCATTTTATGAGTTGAAAGTAAAGTGCTTTTACTTGTGCGCTCACTCAACATGCGTAAAATCAGAATATCGCACACACTATAAAGTATTCCCCCCATAGAAGTCAATGGACCAAAAAAAACACCCTACTCGTGTGCAAACCTGATCACATATTCCCATGGGCACTAATCCGACAAAAGTTGCAATGTTCTTTACATAGCGAAAAAATGTTCTATTTATTCATAAATATTTATTTAAAAAAAACATTTTTCTGTGTGTGTATATATATATATATATATATATATATATATATATATATATATATATATATATATATATATATATATATATATATATATACAGGGAGTGCAGAATTATTAGGCAAGTTGTATTTTTGAGGATTAATTTTATTATTGAACAACAACCATGTTCTCAATGAACCCAAAAAACTCATTAATATCAAAGCTGAATAGTTTTGGAAGTAGTTTTTAGTTTGTTTTTAGTTATAGCTATTTTAGGGGGATATCTGTGTGTGCAGGTGACTATTACTGTGCATAATTATTAGGCAACTTAACAAAAAACAAATATATACCCATTTCAATTATTTATTTTTACCAGTGAAACCAATATAACATCTCAACATTCACAAATATATATTTCTGACATTCAAAAACAAAACAAAAACAAATCAGTGACCAATATAGCCACCTTTCTTTGCAAGGACACTCAAAAGCCTGCCATCCATGGATTCTGTCAGTGTTTTGATCTGTTCACCATCAACATTGCGTGCAGCAGCAACCACAGCCTCCCAGACACTGTTCAGAGAGGTGTACTGTTTTCCCTCCTTGTAAATCTCACATTTGATGATGGACCACAGGTTTTCAATGGGGTTCAGATCAGGTGAACAAGGAGGCCATGTCATTAGATATTCTTCTTTTATACATTTTCTTGCCAGCCACGCTGTGGAGTACTTGGACGCGTGTGATGGAGCATTGTCCTGCATGAAAATCATGTTTTTCTTGAAGAATGCAGACTTCTTCCTGTACCACTGCTTGAAGAAGGTGTCTTCCAGAAACTGGCAGTAGGACTGGGAGTTGAGCTTGACTCCATCCTCACCCCGAAAAGGCCCCACAAGCTCATCTTTGATGATACCAGCCCAAACCAGTACTCCACCTCCACCTTGCTGGCGTCTGAGTCGGACTGGAGCTCTCTGCCCTTTACCAATCCAGCCACGGGCCCATCCATCTGGCCCATCAAGACTCACTCTCATTTCATCAGTCCATAAAACCTTAGAAAAATCAGTCTTGAGATATTTCTTGGCCCAGTCTTGACGTTTCAGCTTGTGTGTCTTGTTCAGTGGTGGTCGTCTTTCAGCCTTTCTTACCTTGGCCATGTCTCTGAGTATTGCACACCTTGTGCTTTTGGGCACCCCAGTGATGTTGCAGCTCTGAAATATGGCCAAACTGGTGGCAAGTGGCATCTTGGTAGCTGCACGCTTGACTTTTCTCAGTTCATGGGCAGTTATTTTGCGCCTTGGTTTTTCCACACGCTTCTTGCGACCCTGTTGACTATTTTGAATGAAACGCTTGATTGTTCGATGATCACGCTTCAGAAGCTTTATATATATATATATGTCTAATTATGTATACATATGTATTTATGTGTTTACATGTGCATATATGTCTGTAAAAACATATATAGAAATATAAATACATAAATACATTTGAACACACATATAAACACATAAATATATATAAAAGAACAGAGAGAACAGCACTCCTGAGATAGAACAAAAGCTAGAATCACTTCCATGACTGTTCATTTTTATTGCAATTCAGGGTGCGTGTTCTTTTAGCACACTATGCCCTTTCACAGAGAAAAAATATCCTGTAGCATATCAGTCTGACCCTGCCCAATGACAGCCCAGAGCCAAAATACCAGGTAATTCCTCTCTGAACAAGAGAAACAACAACCCCAGACAATCATTTTGGCCTTCTGTGGGCCTCATCAGTGAGGTGCAGTTGTATATCTCTAAGGGCATGTGTGCAAGGAGTCCACGTCTGGTTTCCCCATTACTCTTAGGGAGACCCAAGAGTAATTTGCATAAATATCAGAAGAGAGAAAACAGCACTCTTGAAATAGAACAAAAGCTAGAATAACTTCCATACCTGTTCATTTTTATTGCAACTCATGGTGCACGTTCTTTTAGCACACTATGCCCTTTCACAGATAAAAAATAACCTGTAGCATATCAGTCTGACCCTGCCCAATGACAGTCCAGCGCCGATATACCAGGCAATTCCTCTCTGAACAAGAGAAACAACAACAACTCCAGACGATCGTTTCGGCCTTCTGTGGGCCTCATCAGTGAGGTGCAGTTGTATCTCTCTAAGGGCATGTGTGCACGGAGTCCACGTCTTGTTTCCCCATTATTCTTAGAGAGACACCTGAGACATCATATCTTTTAGTCCTTATAACTTATTTGTGCAATATCTTTTTTTAATTATTTTTATTACATGGTGTTATTGTGAGTGTACCTGTACTTTGTTATGTATTTTTGATGTGTTTTGTGCGACTTTTTGTTTCACAAACAGTTAATCAGAGCTCTGAGGTTGCGCTAAACTGACATGCAGTAACTTGAATTGTGCTCAACTTGCTCTTAATATATGTGGAAAAAATAGACGTTTGCAAACACCCGTGATAAACCCCTTTTTCGCTCGCCAGTCGTAAACTAGCCCTGTTAAATCTGACCAATTTAATACAAGCAATAATATACCCGAATGTATCTAAACCATTTTTTAATTGATCTAAAGTACTGGCATTCACTACCTCCTTAGTTCTGCAATTTGATTGCTCTCTCAGTGAAAAATATTAACGTTGCTGGAAATTAAATCTCTTTTCTCTAACTTTAAAATGTGACCTTTTATACCAACATTTGCCTTAGAATAAAAAGAGCATCTGCCAACTCTGTATATAAGCTTTTAATATATTTGTATAAGGTAATTGTCACCTCACAAGCTCATTTTCATAGAGCAAACAGACCCAATTTGGCTAGCCTCTCCTTATAGTGCAAATCCTCCATTCCCCTTATTAAATATGTGGTCCTTCTCTGTACTTCTAATTCTGCAATGCCCTTTCTAAAAATGAATCCCAGAACTTCTCTCCATATTCAAGTTGAGGTCTTACCTGGGATGTAAATAGCAACAGAATTGTGCATTCTTCCCTTGCAACAGTGCATTTTTTAATACATGCTAGTATCTTATTAGCCCTAGAAGCTGCTGCCTTGCATAGAACACTCATTCTTAGCTTGTTGTCTTTAAAGGGACAGTACACTGTAATATTGTTTTTCTAGTAATGTAATTTCAATGACTTGTTAAACCAGCTGCAGGGTATACAATGTATGAGAAATTGCATTTTCATGCTTATTTGTGTATATGAAGTAGCTGGTTTTGTGTTTTTAAAACACAGCCTATTACAATGGGTTGAGCTTCAGGTAATATCAGATCTCATTATGTTATCACTTTTATGTCCACACACTTGCTTCCTTATCTTATATTTGTCTGGAAAACTAAAGCTCAATACATAGAGAACAATAGAAAATTATCATGTTATTACTTAACTATCCTGCACCACACTGTGAGTATCAATTATTTTGCTGGCTGTGTTTACTTAGGCTATTCAATAGCTGATACTCCTGTATCAAAACTTTTAGTATAGGTTGGGAAACCACAAGCTAAATCAGCTATTTCAAAGGCCAAAATAGGGGTAAAGGAGCTACTTGTAAACAATTTAATACACTCCAGCAGGTAAAATAGATCACTGGGAACAATTTAAATGGGAGAAAAATTTTGGGTGAACTGTCCCTTTAAGCATGCCCAAGTTCCTTTCCTCCTTTGTTTTGCTAAGACTAGCCCCATTTAATTAATTAGTAACCTGTATATTTTTACTTCCAACATTTACCAGTGTTAAAACCCATTTGCCATTTACCAGCCTATTCTTCTAATCTTTGTAAATTCCCTTGCCAAGCAATTTTACCCTGCTCAGGCCTAATCATCTTACTTAACTTTGTTATGTCTGCAAAAATAGAGATGTTGCTATTTAATCCTTCTTCCAAGTCATTTATAAAAATATAAAAAATAACAAGGCCCAATGCTGATCCTTAGTGGACCCCACTAACTACTTTTTTCCAGTCTGAGTATGATCAATTAACTATTACTTATTGTTCGCTATCTTTTATCCAATTATTTATTCATGAGCTAACATTTTTAACTATTACCCATTATTTTGTACAATAATCTCTCATGTGGCACTGAAATTCTCACTAAAATCCAAGTATTTCACATCAACTGAATCCCCTTTATCTATATTTTTTATTTACTTCTCATAGAATCTAATTAGATTAGCTTGACATGATCTATTTGTTAAGAAACCATGTTGATTTGAACTCAATCTTCTTTACACTATTGTCCTACCTTCCAGTATCTTCCCTATTACTGCTGTCAGACTTACTGGTCTATAGCTTCCTGGATTAGCCCTGATTCTCTTTTTAATGAGTCTTGAAAAATTTAAGTAGAATCTTGACTATAACAGTGCTAAATTCCCAATGTCTGTTTCATTTAAGCATGGAGTTTTATTTACCTTGATATTATCCAGTTTGTTCCAAATAGCATCTAGAGATCAGACAGTTATTGGTATGGAGTTTGTATGTTCTAGTATGTTTTAATGTCTCTCCCATTAGAAAACAGTGTGCATTACTTAAAAGGTCCAGCAAATGCATTAAAATGCACACAGCTCAAAACATAGTACTACTTGGTAAACAAGATATATTGAGCTGTTATAGTTCCCTTAAGTAAAGGGCCCCCAGCTAATCAAATTGATAAAGGGAGAATGGTAAAACATCTGAGGAGCATATTAGTGCAGTGAATAAACAAAATGTCTTCTACTAGTTTATTGTTTATGTTTGTTTATTAAGAACATATAGAGCCCCTTTAACATTCAGTCTATGAGATTACGTAATCAAAAAGAGCTTGGATATCTTTTAAAGGCACAGGATTTGAGGATTTTCTTAAAAGGCAGTACATATTAGTGTACTCCTTTCTGGATGGGACAATCATCAAATCAGGAACATTGATAGCTCTCGAGGGTTGCTGTTTAGTTATATTTTAGAAGATACAACCATTTTCACTTCAGCTGAGCAAATGTGTTTAGCATCTTCAAAGGAGAGAATTAGAGAGATGACCTAAATTTACCTCTGCTGCTCATTGTACAACCTACATATGCCCTTCATTTATTATGCCTGCTAATTTAATGCATTTGAAGCAACATGAGAAGGAACTAAATATCTTGTGTTTTGGGCTATAGAAGGGAACCTTCTAAACATGAGTAAAAATAGAAGCAAAAGTTCAGTGTAGTGCATAAGCCATCCAGTGGTGATGTCAGTCAGGTAAAAAAACTTAGGGCCAGATTACAAGTTGAGCCTTAATTAACACTAGCGCTTGAGCACTAACTACGCTAGACTTAAGCTTTTTGCATGTGTTGAGTTATGCTTGTATTATGAGTTGAAAGATATCTTAAAAGACCTTGTTTTGCTCTTATATGGGTCCAAAAAAAGTACAACGTTTCAGGCCGGCAATAGGCCCTTAGTAATGTATACATGACTAAGGGCCTATTGAAAGCCTGACATATTGTACTTTCTTTGGACCCATATAAGAGAAAATAAAGGTCTTTTAAGATATTTGGTGGCTGCAATCTACGTTGTTTTGAAACAATATGTAAGGACAAGCAGTTTGTTCATTTTACCTGTTTTATGTATTTCTATCTTTTTTTCTTTAATTATTACTTTAGATTAAAAATATGAAAATGGCTGAATAACATTTACATATTGGTAAAAGTTCAAATTAGAGCCAAACAGATAGTAGGGAAATTGCCCATATGATGCATGCACAGCAATGGCTTCAGTGATCACAATCCTCCCAACTATGGTTTTGCACTATATTTTGGCAAGAAAATGAACACATCAAAATCAACACACAAAGTACAAAACTGGGCTTTTCTTCATTTCTATGTACTCCAAGATGTTTTGGAATAATTATTTTATCCTGTGCATGTGCATTACACCTTGAAATGGCCAGAAATGCTATTTTTTAAGTATTTATGAATACATGATCTAGATTCATTAAACCTATATACAGACTACTGTATAGTCTGTCAGTAGTGGGCAGACATTTACATATGTATATGTGTATTAATAGCCAGATATGTGGTATCTCATATAGCAAACACAATCTGCAGTAAATGCAAGAAAATGGAAATCATGACAGCAACATCAAGACACTGCACTCTTAATATCTTTGATTTTATTCTATACTCACAATTTTGGGATTGTAAAATTCAGTATTCTCGTCTTTTGACAATCACATTGTCATGATCAAAAGTTAAGTATTTCTCATTTAGTTTTGCTTGTTTAAAACTAAAATTTTCTTACAGTTATAGAAATGTGGCAAATAGAAACCCCATTTTGTACAGTGAGAGCGAGGTTTAAAAATTGCTCTCTATACAGTGGGTTTTTGAAAACATATTTTGTACAGTAAATCTTTAGACTATCTTTAAAACCTTGTCACTTAGTAGTTTGACAATTTACAAAGTAAGAACTTTAAAAATCACATTTTAAAAGATGAGATAAATTGTGCCCACTTCTTATGAAAATAATTATCCCACACATTTCTTGATTTAGATGAAAATCTTACCAACTTGAAAATGAGATTATAATATATATATATATATATATATATATATATATATATATATATATATATATATATATATATATATTTATATATATATATATATATATATTTAGAGAGAGATAGATAGATAGATTTATTAACTTATTAAAAGTTTGAAAAGCATCACTGATCAATCATGGTCAGTATACACATAATATCCATATAAATGTCAATCAGATTGTTTAAAGGGACAGTGAAGTCCAATCTACTTTTATCACCAATTTGTTCTCTTGGTATTCTCAGTTGAAAGCTAAACCCAGGTAGGCTCATATGCTAATTTCTGAGACCTTGAAAGCCACCTCTAATCTGAATGCATTTTGACAGATTTTACCACTAGAGGTCTTCATAACTTTTGTTTCCAGTGAGCTTGATAAAAATGCCTCATCAGGTCATTTTCAACACCACCAATTGATACTATACAGCAAAATTATTCTACATTTATTTTTATATTGTTAGGCAGATCCCTAGCTTGTGTGTTAGTAAACAAAATATTTATTAAAGGGACACTGAACCCAAAAATTTTCTTTCATGATTCAGATAGAGCATTACATTTTAAGCAACTTTCTAATTTACACCTTTTATCAATTTTTCTTTGTTCTCTTGCTATTGTTATTTAAAAAGCAGGAATGTCAATCTTAGCAGCCAGCCCATTTCAGGTTCAGCACCATGGATAGCGCATGCTTATTGGAGGCTTACATTTACCCACCAATAAGCAAGCATAACCCAGGTTTTCAACCAAAAAGGGGCTGGCTCCTATGCATCGCATTCCTGCTTTTTAACTAAAGATAGCAAAAGAACAAAGAAAAACTGATAATAGGAGTAAATTAGAAAGTTGCTTAAAATTGCATGATGTATCTGAATCATGAAAGAAAATTTTTGGGTTTAGTGTCCCTTTAAGAGGGAAATTTAAATTAAAGTAGCATAAGATTTTCTGCAAAATGTCAATAAATTCTAGAGCTGTACACACTAATATCCTCACTTGTATTTCCTTTATAATGCATAATTTGCAAATTTAAAAGAAACACTCTGAGTCACTGTTTGTAGCTTTGATAGTCTAATCTCTATATTAGGATACTTTTAATCTAATATCTTTTTCAGATCTCTGTCTTTTAATCACCTAGTCTAATTGGGATAATCTGTTCTTTATTGGGATAATCTGTTTTTCTAAAATGCAGGTACATATTGTTTTTATCTTCCCTATATGTTTATTCACAGATGAGTTTTGTAGCATTAAGAGACTAAACAAAGAGTAATTTCATGTAATCAAACACAAATTCATGTTTGGTATCACATTAAGAGCCTTGTGATGCTACAAATGACATAATTATGTTTTAGAACAACTGTTTTTAAGGGAAAATTCTATTGTAAAAAAATAAAAAATGCTGTTTTTTTAAGAGCTTTTTTTAAGCTACAAAACAACAAATGTTTTTCTATTGATATGTTATTAAACCCTGCAATGAGGTTAAATATATAATCAAAACCTGTGATAATCCTGATCAGGACACAGCTGGTAAGCAAATGAGCAGCAGGCATACATAAGTATGATCTGGTCAATGGTTGTATCCTTATCTTGAGCACGACGAGAGTGTTCCAGGAGTACTAATTTGACCTTGGCCTTGATTCATTAAATGTCTTTTAGGAAACTAATATCTCTCTGACAAAAATCCCCTCAATATATCAACTTGAAAATTGTGGAAATCATAAAGATTTACAACCACTCACAAGTTATGAGATGAGCTTTCATACAATCAATGGAGTTGCATATATCACGTGACCATTAACTTCTCACCACATAGAAAGAGTTCCATTGTAAAATAGGTAGGAATCACTTATATAGCTACAAAACAATTCTCAACAAAGAAATTAAAAGAAACAAAAACATCTACAAAACACTTAACTATAACATATGCACAACAAAACTGGAAAACATTTAAAAAGATAAGAAAGAAAAAGAGCAAAGAAAATTTAGACAATATTTCCAGCTTTGAAATAGCAAGGCTTAAAAGCAAGAAAATATACTTAAGGGGCAATAAAAAGGCTTGAATGAAGTTTAAGTAAAAAAAAACCTGACCACGCCTCTAGAACACACTGGAATTTCCATGTCGAGTCCCTGAGCACAGCTGCTAGGTTTCTAAACCACCTTTTTCCATTCATCAAGAAAACTTTATCATTATAGATATCAATATTTTACAATTAGAAAATATTAAAAAACCTGTATTGCAAGCAAGTTGTCCAGTTTTAATGGTTGTTTTCCCACATAACTAGCAATTGTATTTGATGTGCACATAGCACACCTATATATGTTAATGGAAGGGACACCCACTAACAAAATTTGGTCTCATCTTAACAATGAGGCACCTCAGCAGCCTAATTACCGTCTGTGAATCTAAGCCTATTTGCTCACTTTTAAACAAGTTAAACAGTTTATTTATACAGTAAAATATCCCTTTAACACACTGTATTTTAATCTCAGTATTCATTCATACTATGTCCTTTTATTACAATATTTGTATATACCATGGCAACTAAAGAATTCCATTACTTTTTCACAATTATATAAAAAATAGTTTAAGCTAATAAATACATACATACATACATACATACATGTCATATCATATTGTACATACATATATATCATATATATACAACATTAACAAAATTAAAATGTATGCCAAAAATAAGTTTTTCAATAGTTGTTAATATTTTTTACTATTAGCCCTAATTATAGCAAACACTACACAAAGAGGAAAATGATACCCATATACTTTTCTAGTTAAGAGATCTCTCATGCTTCTTTTGCATGTTTTAAACTGCTTTCTGATAATAATGCAATGGCAAAATAGTTCTGTTCTTTTTAAACCCTCACTTCAATGTCATGTTTAAACAATTAGAAAGTATTGCACAATACAATACTAAATTAGTAATATAAAAGATTTAGTTATTATCTTACTCAATATTTGCAGCACATTGTATCCACAGTGTACACTTTAGCATGATACTTTTAATCAGGTATTCAGAATTCTATAAGCAGCTGGTTCCAGGCTTTAGATTAAGGGCCCTCAGGTTTTGCCTTGATGGTTTTATAATTAATCAAGCATACCTCGGCTGGAGGCTTGTTCTTTTCCAAATACAGTGCTCACGGGGGAATGCAAGCACATCTGTCTGAACCTCATTTTGCACACATGTAACACAAACATATTATTTCACAGTAATATTCTCTTATATACATCACCAGCCAAAATAGGGAAATAAAGGTCTAATTTAAAATGCACATCAGTACATCTCAGTTTACAGGAAACTTAATTCTGCAAAAAATGTTTTAATTATTTGTTCTCACTGATTCAGGGCTAGCGTTTTCTTGTGTACACAACTTGTTGATACTCTGAGTGTCTGTGGATTGACCAATATGACACTCGAACACACACTGGAGAAGATTATTTGTGTGGCTGTCTTAAAAGGCAACAAGTCACATGTTTAATAAAACATTATTACTAAAACATTGACCAATCAAAAGGAACTTTTTTTTTCCAAAAGCAATTATATGGCAAAAATCATAAATTTGAAATGCACTAATGTGCAACAATTACTTATAATTGTAGCATAAAGGGTAACAGTCCCACAAATTGTTACATACATAGCATAATGTTTTCACTAAAATACAATTTTATTAAGTGACACATTTAAAACTGTGAATTTCATGCAAAGATACAGGATGATGACAGTAATTAAACATTTATTTTTGAACATGCATGAAAAAACTTGTATGGTTTGACCCATTTGAGGGCCAGATTACAAGTGGGATGCTAAAACAAATTTGGGTCATAAATATTATAAGTTCAAAGTAAAAATTTCAGGACTTCAGATATTGTGAACGTGCTAACTTCCTCCACATAGACTTCTATGGGGCACGATAAAAAAATAAAAAATTATATATATTATTTATCACTTGCACACTAACCTGACACCAAAAGGTGCGTTAGGTATATTTAGGTGTATTAGGCATATAAAAAATGAATAAAAATGGTATTGTATGTTTGAAATTATTTGAGAGGGAAGGGCTTAAAAATGGTGTATATATATATATATATATATATATATATATATATATATATATATATATATATATATGTGTGTGTGTGTTTGTATACATGTGTATAAATGTATGTATATGTGCACATATATATTTACACACACAAAAAAATAAATACAAATTCAAACATTTGTATATATATATATATATATATATATATATATATATATATATATATATATATACTGTAGTTTTTGAGTGCTAAAAATTCTAGCGCAGTTTCAGCTTGCTCTCGAGCACAAACTATAACTTTCAACTTGTAATACCAGCACTAATTAGCGATGTTGAGCAATCAATTGAAAGTATAAGTTGTGCTAGAGTGACATCGGCCACACTAAACCTTCTCTTGTAAATAGCATTTACCATGGACTTGTAATATCAAGTTGAGCACAAATAATAGCTCTGTCCAGTGATAATGCGTATTGTGACCCGCTCTATCACTAGTGCTCCACTTGCAATCTGGCCATGTATATGTATTGTGATTGATAATTTTTTTGTGATTGATGTATGTGTATATATATATATATAAGTCCCAAGGTGGAAGGCACTCAGCCGGATTTGTAAACAAAAATTATTTTATTGAATTAAAAAAAAATACAATAAATTAATTTTTGTTTACAAATCCGGCTGAATCCTTTCCACCTTGGGACTTTTATACTATTATATATATATATAAGGGACAAAATAAAATGTTTTTAAATCACATAACATAAATAAAAATAGTGTAAATTATTTACAAACACTTGAATTCTTTATCTTGAAAGGAATGTCAAAATAACAAAAATATTATTAAAATATGTAAAAATCAACAAGATAATTGTCAAACACTTTTCTTTTTATGTAAAATGGGGGAACGCTAAATTTATTTAAATCCTAAAAAGCTCAAAAATGAAAAATAAAATATCTGAATGAGAAACAAGTCTGTTGTTTGTTTTCTTTTTCAATGTGAATTTAGCTATACAAAGATCCATTCCCAAATGCTAAAATGTTTACTGTAAATGGTATTTAAAATGCCACCAGTGAAGCGCCATATGTTCGGCTCTTGAAGGGCTATGCTTCAATTCAGTTTCACAGCAGACTTTTTTTTCTGTTTTGTATATTTCCCATGGTTTCCATAAGCCTTCTTCGTATTCAAAATAACATTTAAAAATAAAAAGTAGAATTTTCTTTGCACATAAAATTATTTTGAAGTGACTGAAATTGATGGTGATCAATAGCCCTGATCCTGTATTGGCCCCATGGGGCTTTATGAGTTGATCTGTTGCCATAATTTATGTTTTGTTTATCACTGTGAAGCCTCCATCTGATCTCAATATGCAATTTGCACTGTCTAAACAACACTTACAGGCTGAACTACAAGCTGGTGAAGGGGATGATGAAAAATACTATTAGCAGCCACTAGAGAGTACATTCATACAATGTTAATCTTTATGACAAGCACCCTGGAATGCCTCCCAGACAAACCATTTATTTAAGGGAAGAAATAACCCCTGCGGAGGGCTATCGCAATTAAAATATTAATTAAACCCTTTGGTTACAAAAAGGGTCTGTGACACTCTGCTTTACAATGCATAATAGACCCTTTCCCCAACAGAGATATGTCAGCTGTGAAAAATATTGTAGTGATGATGTATATTTCTGGCATTTCATCCAGAGGCTAGGGTTAAAATAAGAGAATATTGTCATAAACTGTTAGTGTGGCTAATTCTGGCCACTCTGCAGGGCTGCTTGTTGCCATGCGCTGCAGAACTTATTTTTTTGTGTGTTGCTAAGGAGAAAATGAAGATCAGCGAATAAGTATTTTTAAATATAAAAATACAATTTACAATTACAACTTTAATCATTTACTAGGCTATTAACATTCATCAATGCCCTTAAGGACACAATTGCACTGACCCTGTTCCTTTTCTCTTTACTGTTCTGTTTGACTGTATATTTTTTCTAATTTGTTATTTTTTCCCTCTATGTTGAATTTAATAGTTTGGAGTTCACTAAAGCAATGCAAGAATATTAAACAATAATTACATTTAAAGCAAACACAAGGAAAGGAAACAGAGAATAATTATTATGGCTAAGAAGCAAGGCAAAATGCCTCTAAGCATTTAGAATCTGATGTGTATAATTAAATAAAATAATGTATAGGGTAGCAGCCGTATGCATAACCCTGTCATTCTTCAATTTCCTTACACTGTTAATCCCTACCACCACTATTGGAAGTCTATTCCAGGGATCAACCACCCTTTCTTTAAGAAACTATTCCATAAATTACACTTGAACCTATTACTAGTATCAACCAAAATATTATGACCCTTTGTCCTTGAGCTGCTCTTTTTTATGAATAAAAATGCATTTATCCTTAGATTTATTAAACCACACTCATGCAATTCCACAACAAAATGGTTGCCCATCCAAGAATCTATGACAAATCAATGTAAAGGATACAAATAAAATCAATAATATCTAATAGCAACATTTATTGTATATATGATAATGACATTAAATAATATATGAAGTATTCCTTCATTTTAGATTGTATTTAGAGCGTGCCCAAAGTCCTATTAGCATGATCTGCCTGTAACTTATTTTAAACCACATAAAATTAACATTTTACAATTAAACTATTGTTTGTAATAGTATTAATTTGACAAAAATATAACCTAATCTGATGGCATTAATTAACACTTTAAATGAGGCTGTCATTAATAAAATATGATTTACAGTAATGAATTTGATCACTGACTGTAGATAGATTTCTGAGTAAATGATTACAAAAGGTATACAAGTAAATGTGTTACAGATTATGTTGTGACAAGCACATTATGAGATGTGGGTATTGCTCCAAACAATGCATGCTCATATTTAATATATGAATTTGAAAAGGCAACTATAGACCTTCACATAGCCATTGAAGGCAAAGCAGAACATATCTCATCTGGCTGCAGTATTCACATTTGCCTTTATAATGTCATGATTTTAAAATATATTAAGCCATGCAAAAATCACTCTTAAAGGGTACACTGTACCCAAAATTTTTCTTTCGTGATTCAGCTTGAGCACAAAATTTTAAGCAACTTTCTAATTTACTCCTATTATCAAATTTTCTTCATTCTCTTGGTATCTTTATTTGAAATGCAAGAATGTAAGTTTAGATGCCGGCCCATTTTTTGTGAACAACCTGGGTTGTCCTTGCTGATTGGTGGATAATTCATCCACCAATAAAAAAGTGCTGTCCAAAAAAAAGCTTAGATGCCTTCTTTTTCAAATAATGATAGCAAGAGAACGAAGAAAAATTGATAATAGGAGTAAATTAGAAAGTTGCTTAAAATTGCATGCTCTTTCTGAATTTCAAAAGAAAAAAAAAATGGGTTCAGTGTCCCTTTAATAGTCCTCCATACAGTAAGGTAGCCTAATAATATATTATGTTATCAATATCTACTATAGAATTATAACAAATTTTTTATTCTTAAAATCTATTTTAAATATTACTGTAAATTAAATGAACATGGAAAGCACTCATTTTCATGTATTAAAATGTATATTTTAAACTCGGGCACATTTAGGTCTAGATTTGAAGTTTGGAGGTAAAAGGGCTGTTAACGCTCCGCGGGCTTTTTTCTGGCCGCACCATAAATTTAACTCTGGTATCGAGAGTTTAATCAAATGCTGCGTTAGGCTCCAAAAAAGGAGCGTAGAGCATTTTTACCGCAAATGCAACTCTCGATACCAGAGTTGCTTACGGACGCGGCCGGCCTCAAAAACGTGCTCGTGCACGATTCTCCCATAGGAAACAATGGGGCTGTTTGAGCTGAAAAAAAAACCTAACACCTGCAAAAAAGCAGCGTTCAGCTCCTAACGCAGCCCCATTGTTTCCTATGGGGAAACACTTCCTACGTCTGCACCTAACACTCTAACATGTACCCCGAGTCTAAACACCCCTAACCTTACACTTATTAACCCCTAATCTGCCGCCCCCCGCTATCGCTGACACCTGCATATTTTTTTTAACCCCTAATCTGCCGCTCCGTAAACCGCCGCAACCTACGTTATCCCTATGTACCCCTAATCTGCTGCCCTAACATCGCCGACCCCTATATTATATTTATTAACCCCTAATCTGCCCCCCTCAACGTCGCCGACACCTGCCTACACTTATTAACTCCTAATCTGCCGAGCGGACCTGAGCGCTACTATAATAAAGTTATTAACCCCTAATCCGCCTCACTAACCCTATCATAAATAGTATTAACCCCTAATCTGCCCTCCCTAACATCGCCGACACCTACCTTCAATTATTAACCCCTAATCTGCCGAGCGGACCTCACCGCTATTCTAATAAATGTATTAACCCCTAAAGCTAAGTCTAACCCTAACACTAACACCCCCCTAACTTAAATATAATTTACATCTAACGAAATTAATTAACTCTTATTAAATAACTTATTCCTATTTAAAGCTAAATACTTACCTGTAAAATAAATCCTAATATAGCTACAATATAAATTATAATTATATTATAGCTATTTTAGGATTAATATTTATTTTACAGGCAACTTTTTAATTATTTTAACCAGGTACAATAGCTATTAAATAGTTAAGAACTATTTAATAGTTACCTAGTTAAAATAATAACAAATTTACCTGTAAAATAAATCCTAACCTAAGATATAATTAAACCTAACACTACCCTATCAATAAATTAATTAAATAAACTACCTACAATTACCTACAATTAACCTAACACTACACTATCAATAAATTAATTAAACACAATTCCTACAAATAAATACAATTAACTAAACTAGCTAAAGTACAAAAAATAAAAAAGAACTAAGTTACAAAAAATAATAAAATATTTACAAACATAAGAAAAATATTACAACAATTTTAAACTAATTACACCTACTCTAAGCCCCCTAATAAAATAACAAAGCCCCCCAAAATAAAAAATTCCCTACCCTATTCTAAATTAAAAAAGTTACAAGCTCTTTTACCTTACCAGCCCTGAACAGGGCCCTTTGCGGGGCATGCCCCAAGGATTTCAGCTCTTTTGCCTGTAAAAAAAAACATACCATACCCCCCCCAACATTACAACCCACCACCCACATACCCCTAATCTAACCCAAACCCCCCTTAAATAAACCTAACACTAAGCCCCTGAAGATCTTCCTACCTTGTCTTCACCATACCAGGTTCACCGATCCGTCCTGGCTCCAACATCTTCATCCAACCCAAGCGGGGGTTGGCGATCCATCATCCAGTGCTGAAGAGGTCCAGAAGAGGCTCCAAAGTCTTCCTCCTATCCAGCAAGAAGAGGACATCCGGACAGGCAAACATCTTCTCCAAGCGGCATCTTCAATCTTCTTCCATCCGGTGCGGAGCGGGTCCATCTTGAAGCAGGCGACGCGGATCCATCCTCTTCTTCCGTTGTCTCCCGACGAATGACGGTTCCTTTAAGGGACGTCATCCAAGATGGCGTCCCTCGAATTCCGATTGGCTGATAGGATTCTATCAGCCAATCGGAATTAAGGTAGGAATTTTCTGATTGGCTGATGGAATCAGCCAATCAGAATCAAGTTCAATCCGATTGGCTGATCCAATCAGCCAATCAGATTGAGCTCGCATTCTATTGGCTGATCGGAACAGCCAATAGAATGCGAGCTCAATCTGATTGGCTGATTGGATCAGCCAATCGGATTGAACTTGATTCTGATTGGCTGATTCCATCAGCCAATCAGAATATTCCTACCTTAATTCCGATTGGCTGATAGAATCCTATCAGCCAATCGGAATTCGAGGGACGCCATCTTGGATGACGTCCCTTAAAGGAACCGTCATTCGTCGGGAGACAACGGAAGAAGAGGATGGATCCGCGTCGCCTGCTTCAAGATGGACCCGCTCCGCACCGGATGGAAGAAGATTGAAGATGCCGCTTGGAGAAGATGTTTGCCGGTCCGGATGTCCTCTTCTTGCCGGATAGGAGGAAGACTTTGGAGCCTCTTCTGGACCTCTTCAGCACCGGATGATGGATAGCCAACCCCCGCTTGGGTTGGATGAAGATGTTGGAGCCAGGACGGATCGGTGAACCTGGTATGGTGAAGACAAGGTAGGAAGATCTTCAGGGGCTTAGTGTTAGGTTTATTTAAGGGGGGTTTGGGTTAGATTAGGGGTATGTGGGTGGTGGGTTGTAATGTTGGGGGGGGGTATGGTATGTTTTTTTTTACAGGCAAAAGAGCTGAAATCCTTGGGGCATGCCCCGCAAAGGGCCCTGTTCAGGGCTGGTAAGGTAAAAGAGCTTGTAACTTTTTTAATTTAGAATAGGGTAGGGAATTTTTTATTTTGGGGGGCTTTGTTATTTTATTAGGGGGCTTAGAGTAGGTGTAATTAGTTTAAAATTGTTGTAATATTTTTCTTATGTTTGTAAATATTTTATTATTTTTTGTAACTTAGTTCTTTTTTATTTTTTGTACTTTAGCTAGTTTAGTTAATTGTATTTATTTGTAGGAATTGTGTTTAATTAATTTATTGATAGTGTAGTGTTAGGTTAATTGTAGGTAATTGTAGGTAGTTTATTTAATTAATTTATTGATAGGGTAGTGTTAGGTTTAATTATATCTTAGGTTAGGATTTATTTTACAGGTAAATTTGTTATTATTTTAACTAGGTAACTATTAAATAGTTCTTAACTATTTAATAGCTATTGTACCTGGTTAAAATAATTAAAAAGTTGCCTGTAAAATAAATATTAATCCTAAAATAGCTATAATATAATTATAATTTATATTGTAGCTATATTAGGATTTATTTTACAGGTAAGTATTTAGCTTTAAATAGGAATAAGTTATTTAATAAGAGTTAATTAATTTCGTTAGATGTAAATTATATTTAAGTTAGGGGGGTGTTAGTGTTAGGGTTAGACTTAGCTTTAGGGGTTAATACATTTATTAGAATAGCGGTGAGCTCCGGTCGTCAGATTAGGGGTTAATAATTGAAGGTAGGTGTCGGCGATGTTAGGGAGGGCAGATTAGGGGTTAATACTATTTATGATAGGGTTAGTGAGGCGGGTTAGGGGTTAATAACTTTATTATAGTAGCGCTCAGGTCCGCTCGGCAGATTAGGGGTTAATAAGTGTAGGCAGGTGTCGGCGACGTTGAGGGGGGCAGATTAGGGGTTAATAAATATAATATAGGGGTCGGCGGTGTTAGGGGTAGCAGATTAGGGGTACATAGGGATAACGTAGGTGGCGGCGCTTTGCGGTCGGAAGATTAGGGGTTAATTATTTTAAGTAGCTGGCGGCGACGTTGTGGGGGGCAGGTTAGGGGTTAATAAATGTAATACAGGGGTCGGCGGGGTTAGGGGCAGCAGATTAGGGGTAAATAAGTATAACGTAGGTGGCGGTCGGCAGATTAGGGGTTAAAAATTTTAATCGAGTGGCGGCGATGTGGGGGGAGCTCGGTTTAGGGGTACATAGGTAGTTTATGGGTGTTAGTGTACTTTAGGGTACAGTAGTTAAGAGCTTTATGAACCGGCGTTAGCCAAAAAGCTCTTAACTCCTGCTATTTTCAGGCGGCTGGAATTTTGTCGTTAGAGCTCTAACGCTCACTTCAGAAACGACTCTAAATACCAGCGTTAGAAAGATCCCATTGAAAAGATAGGCTACGCAAATGGCGTAGGGGGATCTGCGGTATGGAAAAGTCGCGGCTGAAAAGTGAGCGTTAGACCCTTTAATCACTGACTCCAAATACCAGCGGGCGGCCAAAACCAGCGTTAGGAGCCTCTAACGCTGGTTTTGACGGCTACCGCCGAACTCCAAATCTAGGCCTTATATTGCAGGCAATGTACAAAATGCCTTGTTATGCAATGTTATAAAATTGAGCATTGCATTAAAGACACATTTTAGATCATTGTTTTTATTATTAAAAAAAAATAGTTTATATCTCAAAATTGATCATAATTTGTTTTT
The DNA here is from genome assembly GCF_027579735.1 of Bombina bombina. Taxonomy (NCBI): domain Eukaryota; kingdom Metazoa; phylum Chordata; class Amphibia; order Anura; family Bombinatoridae; genus Bombina; species Bombina bombina. The sequence goes on from NC_069504.1 coordinate 631,949,555, forward strand.
CATTTTACTGAACAGGTATGAGGTCAGGGAAACTTTAAATAATAGAAATATATATTTTTATAGTAGATATGAATCAAAAGACTCAAGGAGTTTCCCCACATATCTATTTAAAGTATAAGCATAATTCAATAGATATCGTACTCTATATTGCAGACATTCTTAAATTTCCTTACAGTATTTGTTCTCCCCACATCTATTGGAAAACTATTCCATTCATCAACTGGCCTTTTTGTAAAAAGCACCTTGGAAATGTACCCTTTAAACTGCCTCCTTTAAAGGGACATAAAACCCAAAATGTTTCTTTCATGATTTAGGTACAACGTATCGTTTTAAACAACTTTCCAGTCTACTTCTATTATTAATTTGTTTCGTTATCTTGGTATGCTGTGTTGAAGGAGACGCAATGCACTACTGGTTTCTAAATGAACACATGGGTGAGCCAATGACAGTCGGTATATATACTGTATATGCAGCCACCAATCAGCAGCTAGAACCTAGGTTCTTTGCTGCTCCTGAGCTTACCTATATAAACCTTTCAGAAAAGGATAACAAGAGAAGGAAGTAAATAAAATAATAGAACTAAATTGGAAAGTTGTTTAAAAATTGTATGTTCTACATAAATCATGAAAGAAAAATGTTGGGTTTTATGTCCCTTTAAGCTTGAGATCATGAGGCCTCCTGATATTGTTTTTTCTGGGTAAAAATATTTTTATAATAAGTATTATTAAATCTCTTCATCTAGGTTTCTATCATATCACTCTATTCATTTTCTCCTCTAAGCTATGCACTTTAATGACATGAATGAATCTTTCTTTGCAAGTTTAATTTTTTTAGACAATGTATCGTTAAAGTGGCCCTACTTGAATACTTTCTAATAAACCTGGTAATATTTTGCAATGTTTATTGAAGAAATCTAAACATTTTTTTAAAAGTATTCTATCCCAAGAGTACATTGTATATGTACCTGCGGTTTAGACATGCATAGTAACCTTTAATAGGCTTTATATATATATATATATATATATATATATATATATATATATATATATATATATATATATATATATATATATATATATATATATATTTATATTTATTTATATTGTTTGATATTTTATTCACTTTCTCAACACCCATAAACACTTTTGCCATCTCATTTATTTTTTTGGTCAATTTTCACAACTTCTTAATAAAGTGATCTCTAGTGAAAGGTTGCATAGATTGACATAGGGTGTGGAAATTAGAAAGTCACTACACACTTGATGAAACAAAAAAGCAGCATCTAGGGCAGTGGTTCCCAAACTTTTTCAGATCACTGCCCTCCTAACGTAACCCATAAATTAATGTTCAGACCAGTAGTGCATGACCCCTAATGCAGATAACAAATAAAATTATTCACATTTTATTTTTATTTTTTTTATTAAAACTGAATTATCTTTATCTTCTTACACTAGCTTTTTAAAACTGATAGTCACTTATGTCCCGATTACAAGTGTATCGCTAATGATAGCTTGGACTGCAATAGAAATGGGGCAAGATCACATTAAAATGAGTGCACAAATTGATATTATGGCGGCGCTATACAAATAAATGATAATAATAATAATAATAATAATAATATTACAAGTCCATGGAAAAATAGCTTTACCAGAGAAGATTTAGCATAGCCAACATCACTTTAGCCCACCCTATACTTTCAATGGATATCACGACTATTTTAAATATTGCTCATATTAATTACAAGTTGAAATGTATGGGTTGTGCTCATGTGAAAGCAAATATAGTGCTAGAAGAATTAGTGTGTCCTGAGACCTGAAGTGAAGTGAAAGGGTTAAAAAAAGGTTTCTCAAAACAATTGTAAAACATACTAAAATAAAGTACTATGCTCATATATACATTTGAGAATGGTTTATTTTGGCGAAAAAAAAAACATTTTAAAAGGGTTAAAATTGTATATGGCAAGGTGTGTGACTGGGAAGGGCTCATAGGTGTGTCTATATATATATATGTGTATATATATATATATATATATATATATATATATATATATATATGTGTGTGTGTGTGTGTGTGTGTGTGTCTAAATGTTTGCATGTGTGTATGTGTATATATGTATACATATCTATACATGTGTATTTATGTGTTTATATGTGTAAATATGTATGTGCACACATACATACATATACACATTTATAAACATGTACACATATAGACATAAATATATACTTTTGAACTCTTCACAGTCAAATAGCTTGAAATTCCTATGTGATTTACCTAGAAGAAAATTTTATATTTTTTATATATATATATATATATATATATATATATATATATATATATATATATATATATATATATATATATATATATACATTTAAAAAATAAAAAAGAACATTTTTTTTAAGTGAAGAACATAGGAATTTCAAGTATTCCTAATGCACCTTCATCTTTAGCGCAGTCTAGCACAGTTCCAGGTTATAGCACGAGCAATAAAAAGAGAAGGTTATTTTAGCGAGCCCTATAGAGTCTATGGTGAGATAAAGTTAGTGCAGTCACAATATCCTATCTCTAGAAGATAGTGTGCCTTAGTCCTTGGGGCTGATTTATCATGGCCCAAATGGGGCCAGATACTTCTGTTTCCACGCGAGCCTAACAGGAGATAAGAAGAAGCAGTTTTAAGATCGTTGCTCCTTAACTTGTACGCCACCTCTGAGGCAGTGTACAGCAATCAGCCCAATCACATATGATCGGGTTGATTGTCACCCCCTGCTAGCGGCCGATTGGTTGCAAATCGGCAGGGGACGACATTGCACAAGCAGTTCACCAGAACTGCTTGTGCAATGTTTAATGCCGACAGCAATGTCAGGCAGATATGATTGCTACAGTGGATCAAATCCTTCCGACTATTAATAAATCAGCCCCTATCACTCTTGTCCTTATTTTTTACTTTCAATTTGTGATACCAGTGCTAACATCAGAGCTATTATTTTACCTTGAGTTCAGTTAGCACTCATAAGCAATAAAAAATGATTGCTCCACTTGTAATCTAGCCATTCAATCCATATAATAAAGCTACAGCACCACAAATATCTTTAAAGGATATAACCTTTATTCAACAGAAAACCTGTGATGTTTCAGCCTCATAGGCCTTAATCATGCTCTTAGTAATTACTTAACTGTTCAAAAACTGTTAATTCCATGGATAGGCTTGATGAATTGATACCAGTTTCCCAATCTCTGGTTTTATGTCTCTTAGCACTACTCTTAATTCACTATAGTCTGAATTCTTGGGTTGATTTATTTGCTTGCAGTATAGTTGTACCAACAAAGCAACTCTATAGGATGTGTATTCTACTTACCAAAGGGCTATGTAGTGCAAAACCAGATTATTTCTGATGCCAACATAGTTAAAAGCCTTATAACTGTGTACAAAGCTTAGTTTCCTGCTACAACACAATGATTCTAAACTGTGGTGTTAATGTTAATAATCTATGCTAAAGTACAGCACTGGCAAAGAATGGTACCCTACAGTACAAGTAGCTGAAATGTATCAATGTGTGAGAGAAAGTAAAGCTGAAAATACAAAGTGAGAAAGTTGTTTTGCTTTGCTCATCTAGGATCAAGCAAAACAAATTACGATAATTATACTTGGAGGAGTCCGCTAGTGTCCTCTTCCACTACTTCCTATAACCTATGGTAATCCCAGTGCCCCCCCCCCCCCTTTGCCCTGTTATGCCTATTCGTGCCCCCTCAGTAATCCCACCACCCTTAGGGAGCAGTACTTCCCACTTTGGGAACCACTGAAAAAGCAATAATCTCCCCATTAGTAAATATTTTTTCAAGTTGAAAACAAAAATTGTATTTTAAATTTTATTTAACTGTTATATACAGTGACGATGATGTCCGTGTACTAAATAGCAGAGGGTGCTTTGGAGCCCCTAGCTCATGAAAGCCTTTTTACCACAAGTTTAAAAGCAGCAGTTACATAACCACTTCTTCTTAACCTCTCTGTCACCTCTGAAGTGGAAGAGATAACTCAACCTCTGAACTCGTTCATTCAGAGGAAATGACAAGTCTTGATTTTGCCTAGTTGGTTGCATTAGAGCAGGGAAATCCTTGTGCAATGATAACTGACACAGTTTTTCCATTCTCTACTCACAACAAAGACAAGCAACAATATATAGCTGTGGGTATACTGGCTAAGCCCTTATGCAACATATAGTTTTGTAAAACATACACATTAACAGTGGTTTGTGTAATTGCACAAAATATAAGACTAACTTGTTTTTATATAGAAGTTTGTACTGTTTAGAAACTAAAGGGAAATTAGAAATGTGAGCACAGTGCAGTAACTGTAAACTACAACAGACCAAGAGAGACTCATCAAAGACAAAACCATATTGAATTTCACTTAGTGCCAGTCTGGAAACCTGCTACCTCTAGGAATATGTTTTAAATGGCCCAGCCTGGTCCTTATGGTTAATTCAATTACTGAAATGAGAACATTCCCATGTATAACGCATACACATAGTATACCTTTACTTATCCCTCTCTACTTCTTGTTAAAATGCTTATGTCTTTCATCTTTAATTATAAATAATATGTAGAAAATCATATTTACTGTACAATAGTTTATAATACCAGAAAAGGAAGAAATAGTTCACGTCATGTAAAAATCATTTTCTAAAATATCACCTATAGCTGCTTCCATGCAAATTGCTTATATAAGCCTAGGATTTATTATTCTGCATGCAAACAAGATTCTCATAGAGAGAACCAACTGCCTAAGAGCAGAGCTTGTCATTCATGCCGGACGAACGAGTCCAGATTGTCTGATGTCTGCAACCTCTGAAGTTGCTGAAATGTTAAAAAGCAGCAGTTGCATTAGTGAGCCTGTACCGAGACAGCTTCATAAATGGAGGCCCTAATAATATTTACACACCCTATATTCATTTGTTTAGGAAATTACTTTACTTTAAGTCTATGGGAGAATGTGTTAAAGGGACATCGTACACTAGATTTTTCTTTGCATAATTTTTTTTAGATGATCCATATAAATAGCCCATACATATTTTTTTTTAAATGTATAGTTTTGCTTATTTTTAAATAACATTGTGCTGATTTTCAGACTCCTAGCCAAGCACCAAAATGTTAAAAGTAGACTGTTGTATACCTACTCCAGCTTGCTCCTGTTTATGTAAAGGGTCTTTTCATATGCAGGGCAGGGGGGAAGGGTGATAGTGTCTGCTCTTTTTGCTTTCCAGCCCATTTCAGTAGGTTTCCAAGCCAAATCTTTTCCACAGTGCTAAACAGGGAGCTTCAAATTAGCTTTTTGTAAGGTATTATGCTGGATTTTTAGATCAGTAAATGTGCATATTATTCTTTCTAATAGTGTCTATTATATGCAGTTATATGACAATTGGTGTATACTGTCCCTTTAACATGGTTGTGATATTTAAAGTTCAACTTTTGACTTCCAACTCATAATAAGAGCGCAAACCTACAGGCGCAAAAAAAAGCTTCCATCTAGCGATGTAAACGTGTGAGCGGGACAGCTAAATAGTGCTCCACTCATAATCTAGCCCTAAATATGAGCCATTAAGAAAGCATTATACATGGAATTAACAGAAATTGTGCTGGCAGGGAGGGGTTCACAAAAAAAATAAAAAAAAAAATAATTAAATAAATAAATTGCCCAATATATTGGTGCTTGTTGTACGCATGTACTGTACATAATTTTAAAAATAGGGATTTATCAGCATCAAATGAGTTGCATAAGTGGTTGCTCATGCCTAGATATAAGCCTAGATAAGCATTCACTCAGCCCCTCATGACACATATGTAAATAGCAGTATGTCACATGACTCACTACATTTCCTTCTTTTTTCATTTTTTTAACTGAAATAAAAAAATCCCTTTTGAAATGTCTGTCTGGAGAGGACTGACTTAAAGGGACACGGAACCCCAGTTTTAAGCAACTTTCTAATTTACTCTTATTATCAATTTTTCTTTGTTCTCTTGCTATCTTTATTTGAAAAAGAAGGCATCTAAAGCTTTTTTTTTTGGTTCATTACTCTGGAGAGCACATTTTTATTGGTGGATGAATTTATCCACCAATAAGCAAGAACAACTCAGGTTGTTCACAAAAAATGGGCCGGCATCTAAACTTACATTAGAAAGTTGCTTAAAATTTCATGCTCTATCTGAATCACGAAAGAAAAAAATTGGGTTCAGTGTCCCTTTAACTAAAAAAAAAAGTTTTTGTGACATTGAATTTTGTCACCAAATTGGTATCTTATAGTTTAAAAGTTTGAAAATGTGGCTATTGTGAGATATTTCTAGTAGTGCCCAGCACTGGCAAAAAAAAATTCTCCTTTCTTAGAACTCGCACTGTTTCTGTACAGACAAATTCACAAAATATAGAAGCCATGAAGTTATTTTAATAGCAATAAGAAATATAATTTATTTAAAGAGACAAAATCAAATCAAAATTTAAACTTTCATAATTCAGATTCAATACAATTTTGTACAGATTTCCAGTTTACTTTATTATCTAATTAGCTTCATTCTCTTGATATCCTTTGTTGATAAGTATGCCTAGGTAGGCTCAGAAGCAACAATACAATACTGGGATATACCTGTTGTTTGTTAGCTGTACATATAAGCCTCTTGTCATTGGCTCACACAATGTGCTCAGCCAGCTCCCAGTAGGGATTTGTTGCTTCTTTATCAAGGGATACAAAGATAATACATTTGATAATTAAAGTTAGTTACAAAGTGGTTTAAAACTGGAGGCTTTATTTGAATCTTGAAAGAAAAATTTGGGGTTGATTTGTGGTTGTAATGTTCCATTACCATATATAATTGCTCAGTAGACTGAACATTGACACTTTACCGGAGCAAGCTTGAAAAAAAAAAAAAAATATATATATATATATATATATATATATATATATATATATATACATATATAGTAGGGTGAGGGTTTTTGGTAGTTGCGCCACAACAAGAGTGTAGTAGTTAAATACCCTTAGAGGATGTCCAGTGCCTGCTGCTATTAGTGTTGTCTGATTCCTCCTGAGTCAGACTAGAATTTTGAGATTGGTGATAGAGAGTATTTTTTCTAATAGCGCTTGCAGAAGATGTTCCTCATAGGTAAGAAATTGGAGAGAGGATAACAAAAATGGGAAATTTTTCCCAGATGAATATGGGTAATGAAAGGTAATTAAAGACAATAATAAATGCTCACCTGTTAGATCACAGGGACCAGCAATCAACGACGAATGGAAATGGATGGTGTGTATAAACACCAAAATTCAAGGATAGGACACAAAAACAAATAAATATGTGCCCCAAAGGGATATCAATATGTATATTGATATCTCCTAATAATGAACCGGAGACTGCTTGTGGGAACCTCTAGTTCTTACCACACTGTATTTGTGGACAGAGGGTAAAGAGGAAAGAAGTTCCTATTTATTATAAGCTGATACACAAAAACCATAACATTTAGAAAAATATATATGCGTGAATATTAAAAACAATAGTAATTTATTAATAGACTATTAAAAACGAAATACTTTTTAAAAAAAATATATATATATATATGTGACAGGTTTAAAAAATGTGACAGGTTTAAAAAATGGGGAAGAGTATGAAAACAGGATAAAAAAGGGGGTTAAATACATAAACCGTTAAAAGGAAACAATGTGGTAAAATAGCCACGGTGCGAGTGAGGTGCCGTCAAATGGCAGAAATAACTTACTATGAAAATAACAAAAATGCTGCTGCTGATGGAGTAAGCCCTATGGGGGTTCCAAAAGTATCTGAAAAGCGATCGTTTAGGAGAGAAATAGAGACCACCAACGCTGCCCGGTGTAGCTCGGTCTCTGTTGGTAATTCGGAATTCCGGAAGTGACGTCACGAACGTGCGTCACGTGCCTTACGCGTTTCGTGAGCGTATCAGCTCACTTCATCAGAGGCTAGTGAATCTAGTCACATCCTGGGTACTATTATATAGCCTTAAGCTATTAAGAGCAAGAAAGGGGTGTGTGTAAATTGGTCTAATAGATCCGATGTATATTTTGAGTATATACGCTGTAATCGGATGTCAAAAAAACGGAGGCATAAAAACGAGAAGGGAATAAAAAATATACAATATAATATATAGATTAAAAAGGGTTTATAATGCAAACGGTGGACAATCAGTGGTCTTGAAAATGAGGATGTTTGGAAAAATTTAGTTAAAATATTGGTTAAAATATATTGGTTAAAAATATTTAGTTATATATGCATATTAAATATACATATTAAAACTGTGTGGTGTGAAATATAGATATAAAAAATATATAAAATATAAAAAAAATATATAAATAAAAATGTATATATAGGTAAGCTAAAATATTATTAGCTTAAAAAATATGTAGGGATATGTATATATATGTTTATACATTTTAGTGGTAAAAATAGTGTTAAAATCCTTAATAGATTTTATATTCATTAATTGTTGTTTTAAAGGAAGGCTGCCAGATCTATATCAGTATTTAGACCATATGGTTTCCTGGTTTTTAATTTGTGAATCCAGTATGTTTCTCTCTTTCTTAACTGGAGTGTCCTATTTTCTCCTACTCTATATGGGATATGTTCAATGGCTTTAACCTTTGGGCTAAAGGTTAAAGCCATTGAACATATCCCATATAGAGTAGGAGAAAATAGGACACTCCAGTTAAGAAAGAGAGAAACATACTGGATTCACAAATTAAAAACCAGGAAACCATATGGTCTAAATACTGATATAGATCTGGCAGCCTTCCTTTAAAACAACAATTAATGAATATAAAATCTATTAAGGATTTTAACACTATTTTTACCACTAAAATGTATAAACATATATATACATATCCCTACATATTTTTTAAGCTAATAATATTTTAGCTTACCTATATATACATTTTTATTTATATATTTTTTTTATATTTTATATATTTTTTATATCTATATTTCACACCACACAGTTTTAATATGTATATTTAATATGCATATATAACTAAATATTTTTAACCAATATATTTTAACCAATATTTTAACTAAATTTTTCCAAACATCCTCATTTTCAAGACCACTGATTGTCCACCGTTTGCATTATAAACCCTTTTTAATCTATATATTATATTGTATATTTTTTATTCCCTTCTCGTTTTTATGCCTCCGTTTTTTTGACATCCGATTACAGCGTATATACTCAAAATATACATCGGATCTATTAGACCAATTTACACACACCCCTTTCTTGCTCTTAATAGCTTAAGGCTATATAATAGTACCCAGGATGTGACTAGATTCACTAGCCTCTGATGAAGTGAGCTGATACGCTCACGAAACGCGTAAGGCACGTGACGCACGTTCGTGACGTCACTTCCGGAATTCCGAATTACCAACAGAGACCGAGCTACACCGGGCAGCGTTGGTGGTCTCTATTTCTCTCCTAAACGATCGCTTTTCAGATACTTTTGGAACCCCCATAGGGCTTACTCCATCAGCAGCAGCATTTTTGTTATTTTCATAGTAAGTTATTTCTGCCATTTGACGGCACCTTACTCGCACCGTGGCTATTTTACCACATTGTTTCCTTTTAACGGTTTATGTATTTAACCCCCTTTTTTATCCTGTTTTCATACTCTTCCCCATTTTTTAAACCTGTCACATTTTTTAAACCTGTCACATATATATATATATATATTTTTTAAAAAGTATTTCGTTTTTAATAGTCTATTAATAAATTACTATTGTTTTTAATATTCACGCATATATATTTTTCTAAATGTTATGGTTTTTGTGTATCAGCTTATAATAAATAGGAACTTCTTTCCTCTTTACCCTCTGTCCACAAATACAGTGTGGTAAGAACTAGAGGTTCCCACAAGCAGTCTCCGGTTCATTATTAGGAGATATCAATATACATATTGATATCCCTTTGGGGCACATATTTATTTGTTTTTGTGTCCTATCCTTGAATTTTGGTGTTTATACACACCATCCATTTCCATTCGTCGTTGATTGCTGGTCCCTGTGATCTAACAGGTGAGCATTTATTATTGTCTTTAATTACCTTTCATTACCCATATTCATCTGGGAAAAATTTCCCATTTTTGTTATCCTCTCTCCAATTTCTTACCTATGAGGAACATCTTCTGCAAGCGCTATTAGAAAAAATACTCTCTATCACCAATCTCATATATACATATATATATATAATTCAAAGTAAAAATGCTAGTTTTTCTTTAAATGGTTTTGCATAAAGAAAAGAATCTGATTTGTATGCAAAGCTATTTTTTTTTTTTTGTACAAACAGTCCCAACATTTTCTTCATCTTTTATGTTTTGACAATTGTATCATTAAGGCAATGTTCTTAATCATTCAACTGTTCAAGATAAATGTTAGTATGATTTATTTTTGTGATTAGAAGTTAAAACCCCGAAACTCACATTTTTCACCTACCCATCAATATTACCAATGTTCCTCCAAATTAATGAGAGTAACTATGTATCTAAAGAAATTATGATAAGTGGAAAATATATTGAATTCTGTGTCCTTCACTTCTTTCTGAATGTCTGCCTCTAATTTTATCTATTGTTTTTCTTCCATCACTTAAACATCAAATTAGTTCTTATGGGTTCTATGATAGCTAAAAAATTTTTTTGCGGTGTTTGTGTTTAGCTGTAATTTTCCTCTTACTCATTTACTGTACCCACACATATTATATAACGTTTTTCTCGTCATTAAATGGAATTTCTATAGATACCATAATTTTCATCATATCTTATAATTTACTATAAAAACAATTATAAAATATGAGAAAAAAATGAAAAAAACACACTTTTTCTAACTTTGACCCCCAAAATCTGTTACACATCTACAACCACCAAAAAACACCCATGCTAAATAGTTTCTAAATTTTGTCCTGACTTTAGCAATACCCAATGTTTACATGTTCTTTTCTTTTTTTGCAAGTCATAGGGCAATAAGTACAAGAAGCACTTTGCTATTTCCAATTCCAAACCATTTTTTTTTTTCAAAATTAGCGCTAGTTACATTAGAACACTACTATCTTTCAGGAATCCCTGAATATCCATTGACATGTATATATATATATTTTTTAGTAGACATCCCAAAGTATTGATCTAGGCCAATTTTGGTATATTTCATGCCACCATTTCACCGCCAAATGCGATCAAATACAAAAAATAGTTCACTCTTTCACAAATTTTTTTCACAAACTTTTGGTTTCTCACTGAAATTATTTACAAACAGCTTGTGCAATTATGGCATAAATGGTTGTAAATTCTTCTCTGGGATCCCCTTTGTTCATAAATAGCAGACATATATGGCTTTGGCGTTGCTTTTTGGTAATTAGAAGGCCGCTAAATGCTACTGTGCACCACACATGTATTATGCCCAGCAGTGAAGGGGTTAATTAGGGAGCATGCAGGGAGCTTTTTGGGGTAATTTTAGCTTTAGTGTAGTGTAGTAGACAACCCCAAGTATTGATCTAGGCCCATTTTGGTATATTTCATGCCACCATTTCACTGCCCAATGCGATCAAATTAAAAAAAATGTTAAATTTTTCACAATTTTAGGTTTCTCACTGAAATCATTTACAAACAGCTTGTGCAATTATGGCACAAATGGTTGTAAATGCTTCTCTGGGATCCCCTTTGATCATAAATAGCAGACATATATGGCTTTGGTGTTGCTTTTTGGTACTTATAAGGCCGCTAAATGCCGCTGTGCATCACACGTGTATTATGGCTAGCAGTGAAGGGGTTAATTAGGTAGCTTGTAGGGAGCTTGCAGGGTTAATTTTAGCTTTAGTGTAGAGCTCAGCCTCCCACCTGAAACATCAGACCCCCTGATCCCTCCCAAACAGCTCTCTTCCCTCCCCCACCCCACAATTGTCCCCGCCACCTTAAGTACTGGCAGCAACTCTGCCAGTACTAAAATAAAAGGTATATTTAGGCTTTTTTTTTTTTTTTTTTTAAAGCATATTTACATATGCTGATGTGTAGGACCCCCCTTAGCCCCCAACCTGACTGATCCCCCACCAAACAGCTCTCTAACCCTCCCCCTCTGCCTTAATGGGCGCCATCTTGGGTACTGGCAGCTGTCTGCCAGTACCCAGTTTAGAATAAAATTGTTTTTTTTTAAATTTTTCCCATTTTCTGTAGTGTAGTTCTCCCCCCACCAAAGACCAACCCCCTCCTAGATACCTTCGATTGTTTTTTTTTAAACATTAAAATACCCCTTTCTCCCACTTATGCAACCAAAACTTTTCTGTAGTGTAGCGGTTCCCACCCGCTCCCTCCCCATGCACGCGCCTGCCCGCCACCCCCGTGCACGCGCGGGCGCCCGTGCATGCCCCATCGGCCCGCCCCCAATCCTGCCCCCATCTAGATTACCCGGCCCATCGATGGCCGCCCACCCGCCTCCCAAGTCGGCTCCCACCCACCAACAATACCGGCCATCGATGTCCGGTGCAGAGAGGGCCACAGAGTGGCTCTCTCTGCATCGGATGGCCAAGGGGTGTTATTGCAGGATGCCTCGATATCGAGGCATCCTGCAATAACCGGAAAGCGGCTGGAAGCGAGCAGGATCGCTTCCAGCTGCTTTAAACCCCTAATGTCGTACAGGGTACGTCGCTGGTCTTTTAAGACCAGGTTGTGTGCGACGTATCCTGTACGACATGCGTCGTTAAGGGGTTAAAATACTGAAAGGGAACATTAAAAGTACCCAGGGACAGAAAACATTTGAAGTCTGACATCTGTCATTGTCCTGTACACATATGTATATGTTAACACCAGTAACTGCCTGTGCATTATATGTGAATATGTTATATACATACAGTATATCTCAGCATTTTATGTGATTATGTTATATACATACAGTATATCTCAGCATTATATGTGATTATGTTATATACATACAGTATATCTCAGCATTATATGTGATTATGTTATATACATACAGTATATCTCAGCATTTTATGTGATTATGTTATATACATACAGTATATCTCAGCATTATATGTGATTATGTTATATACATACAGTGTATCTCAGCATTATATGTGAATATGTTATATACATACTGTATGACTCAGCATTATATGTGAATAGGTTATATGCATACAGTATATATCCGCATTATATGTGAATATGTTATATACATACAGTGTATCTCAGCATTATATGTGATTATGTTATATACATACTGTATACCTCAGCATTATATGTGATTATGTTATATACATACAGTATATCTCTGCATTATATGTGAATATGTTATATACATACAGTGTATCTCAGCATTATATGTGAATATGTTATATACATACAGTATATCTCAGCATTATATGTGATTATGTTATATATATACAATATATCTCAGCATTATATGTGAATATGTTATATACATACTGTATACTTCAGCATTATATGTGAATATGTTATATACATACTGTATACTTCAGCATTATATGTGAATAGGTTATATGCATACAGTATATCTCTGCATTATATGTGAATATGTTATATACGTACAGTATATCTCTGCATTATATGTGAATATGTTATATGCATACAGTATACCTCCGCATTATATGTGAATATGTTATATACATACAGTATATATCAGCATTATATGTGAATATATTATATGCATACAGTATATCTCCGCATTATATGTGAATATGTTATATTCATACAGTATATCTCAGCATTTTATGTGATTATGTTATATACATACAGTATATCTCAGCATTATATGTGATTATGTTATATACATACAATAAATCTCAGCATTATATGTGAATATGTTATATACATACTGTATGCCTCAGCATTATATGTGAATAGGTTATATGCATACAGTATATCTCCGCATTATATGTGAATATGTTATATACATACAGTATATATCAGCATTATATGTGAATATGTTATATGCATACAGTATATATCAGCATTATATGTGAATATGTTATATACATACAGTATATATCAGCATTATATGTGAATATGTTATATGCATACAGTATATCTCCGCATTATATGTGAATATGTTATATACATACAGTGTATCTCAGCATTATATGTGATTATGTTATATTCATACAGTATATCTCAGCATTATATGTGATTATGTTATATACATACAGTATATCTCAGCATTATATGTGATTATGTTATATACATACAATATATCTCAGCATTATATGTGATTATGTTATATACATAC